>NW_024070204.1:67460717-67749104 GCF_014754425.2 Oryx dammah
TCGTTCCCCAGGGGTAGAGCCTGCGACACCCCTCGCATTAGGAGGAGTGTTCACTACTGGACCGCCAGAAAAGTTCCTAACTTTTATTTTTAATACTCCGTCTTGAAAGACCCCTCTTCCCCTTATTTGAAATTCTAGTGTCATCACATGCAAACTGTAAGTGTAAATGAATCTGTTTCTTGACTTTCTGTTTTGTTTCTTTGGTCTTGCTTTGTCAGTACCACACTACTTTAATTATTGTAACTTTCAAGAAAAATTTTAAAATCTAATAACATAGGCATAAGAAATAAAGTTTGTGAGGAAAGGAAGAAACATCTCCTTTACTTATTCTTCCAGATACCTTAGTACAGTCTTGTCTTGTAATGTTAATAACAGCCATTAAAAACTTGAGTGGAACTGTAGGTTAGGCAAGTTGGAAGGAACCGCACTACACTAGTAATATCGTGCACAGTCATTTCAGTCAAACTCCCAATGGATTTAAAATGTATTACTACTTTTTATTGTAGAAAGAAAACCACTGGTTTGTTCCTACATTTTAATGTTTGTGTGGAGGGAGGAGAACATTTCTGATTAAGTTGGACTTATTAGTGGCTGGAATCACTGTATGAAAAACAGAGTGCGTAGATACATACATGATGCATAGAACTTCCTTCTGAGTTGCAACAGTAGTATGAAAGGTAGGGGCTGCTTTTTTGGACAAGTTTGTCTCCTCTTTTTTCCAGATGAATGCTTCTGGGTTTCCACTGATCTCATTTTCCAGCAATGTGTTGGTTAACACTAAGGGGAAGAATTGTAGCCTAGGTTAGGGGCCAACCTGGCATTAACAGTAACAACTCAAAGGTGTTTGATATGCCTGTGACAGTCATTGTTCCATGTATTTATCTTTAGTTTATGCAAGTAGTAATTGGCAGACTAAATCTAGGCTTTTCTGCTTGGTCTGATCTCAAACGTATAATCTCTTCCTGCTTCCTAACTGTATTTGAGATTTCTTCTCTGGCTTAATGCTCTTTTTTTTTTTTCTAATGTTCCGTGGAAAATCAAGTGTTGTTTGTTGGTTGGTCTGTTTGATGTGTCGAAGATGAAAAGGTGTTTAAATTTTTTTAAATACTTCTAATTGTCTTGTACTTTTTGGAAGTTTATTCATTATATAAAAGTACACATTATCCTCTTTATAGATTTTTGCCTTTTAGAGAGGTTTAAAGCCCTGTGTGTTATTTATTGGTTTGACTTGGGTATTGCTCTCCTTGCAGTAATGACTTTTGCTTTCCTTTTAATTTGATTTTTCCTGTTAACATGTTTTTGCTTATTGCTTTTAGCCTTTTTGTGTGATTTTTGTTATGCTCACCATTGTGGGCAGGGGAATGCCCGGATTCAATTTCGTTTTATTTAAAAAATGCTGGTTACAGCCCATTAAATTGATTTCATAGGCCACAGCCAGCAGTTGGAAAACACCTGAGAGAAGTATTTTTCTGTATAGAAAGTTCATTTATTTCTGAGTACAGCAGACCTAGATCTGAGCCCCACGTTTCTAATTTACTGTGTAACTCTTAGCCAGTTACTTCTTTCTCTGACCCTCAATTTCTTCTGTAAAGTTGGAATATCTACTTTCATATTTTTTCTGAAGAGCAAAAGATAATGTAGGAAACAAGCCTGGTGCAGGACTAAATAAAGCTGTCTGATAGCATTTTGCACCATGAATCTGTTGCCCTTTATTTCTTAAATCCAAAAATTTAAAAACACAGGAGAAAACGGTAGAACGCCCCCATGTTTTCTAAGGTCTTTTCTGAGGTTTTTAGTTTTGCTTTGGTTTTTGTTTCTGCTTTGCCTCAGGAGTTAAGATGTTTTTGATATGAATCTTACACTGATAAGCATTTATCATGAAGCCAAAAGGCAGAATTTGTAGCATTTTAAAGTAGGAAGTTGATTCCTCTTATGTAACTCTTTAAAGTAGAGAATTTTCCAAGTGACGCATATTCTGTGTTAGTTGGTGGCACCTACTGGCAGAGATAAATCACTGCTTAGAGCCTGCTTCGCCTTTACAGAGACTAACCCCATGTGGCAGACTGGGGAGATGACTGGAAATAGGAGAGGAATGCGTTGTGTTTAGCAAAGTGGACATTCCCTTTGCCCCCAGAAAGGGTTTGTCTGGTGAAATGGGAGGCGGGGAGTCATGCCGTGTTACTGCCCTAGTCAGGGTTGTGTGGCGCTCTTATTAAGAGCTTGTGAAAGGGGGTGGCCGTATCCAACAAATTTGGGAAAGCTAGGTTAAACTAACCTAGCCTCATTTTTTAACTAAGAGATATTACTAAAGAGATATCTTCAGTATCTTTTTAAAATTAATTTATTTTTTATTGAAGGATAGTTGCTTCACAGAATTCACCTTCAGCGTCTTAATGGAGTGTGTCACCGTCTCTGGGAGTGGAGTGGCGGCATCACCCGTGTGCTGCACCACATTTGTCAAACAGAATTAGGCCATAGGATCCTTTTTTCTCTGAGCATCTCTTGTGTTAACCTGGAATACTCTGGAAATGATCCTCTGGTTAGTGTAGCTTGAGAGCAGCATTTTCATTTTGGCATCTTCTGAAAGTGACCAAGTGAAGTTGCTCAGTCGTGTCTGACTCTTTGCGACCCCATGGACTGTAGCCTACCATGCCCCTCCATCCACGGGATTTTCCAGGCAAGAACACTGGAGTGGATTGCCATTTCCTTCTCCAGAGGACCTTCCCGACCCAGGGATCGAACCCGGGTCTTCTGCATTGTAGGCAGACGCTTTACCGACTCTGAGCCACCAGGGAAGTCCTTTTATAAGAGAAGGAACAGACATTAGATTCTCATGGTATTTGGTAGTTTGGAAATACCTCATGTTGGGACAGAGTCTGTTAACAGAGGCATCAGTGCTATTTCCTTAGGATGGTGGTACTACATGGACTACATCATTTTGCCTTAGCAGTAATTTTAAAGCAGAGATAGACATAAAAATTACTGGGAGAACTTTAAATCAAAGTGAAACACATAAACCTAGGCTCCATCCACCGTGGCCTCCTGTTTGGTCAAAGACATGCTTTGTCATTTTATCACATTTGAGACACCTTCAAGATCTAATGAAAACTCTGGATCTTTCTGGAGGAATGTATACACACTTTCGTGTATGACTTCATGATATGTACCACCCTCATGCATACCCCAAAGCCCAAGAATCTCTAGTATAAAGAACTTCTTATATCAAGTTTTCCTGTATAGGAATTGAATGGCAAGCAGGATTTATCCCAGAATTTAGATATGTGTGTACTCCATGAATTACTTGACCATAGATTAAACTGTGTTTAAAGAAATGACATATTGACACAAGGGTCAAAGGAAAGAAGCCTGAAGAGAAAGGCCAGAACTGAGATGGCAGTGTTTTTTAGTGTATTTTCCCAAGAAGGTGAGTTTAGGAGCTCACACCCCTAGAGCAGTGGCTCTCACGTGGAGGGGGCCAGTTTTGTTGCCTGCATCCCCTATCCCCAGCCCCTGACATTTGGCAGTCATTTGGAGATGCTTTCTGGCTATCACAGTTAGGGCTGGGGAGGGAGAAGCCCGGAATGCTACTTAACATCCTATATTGTACATGACAGCACCCCCCACCCCCCAGCAACAGGAAATTAATCCGGCTCCAAATGTCACTAGTACTAAGGTTGATCTGCCTTAGAGTCTGGCTGCTTCTTGCTAGATTGTATCTTCTGTTGGTAGTAGGAAGGTCTATATGTTTATATGCATGTGGTGCTTCTTGGTAGGTGTAGGAGGAAAGAGATGATGATGAGAAGGTAGGAAGTGATTAAGCCATGTTGGTATTTCCAAGAACTTCCCTTTCCCAGAAGTGTCGGAGGCTTAAAGAGGATTTCAAGTTTCAGATTGGTTTAACTCATGGTTTAATCTGAGAGCTTGGATATAGGAAGCTGCCTTTCTTTTCTCCTGAAAGGAAGGCTCATTGTTTGTTCTTACTTCACCCTTGAACTTGTGACCTTTCATCTATTAAACCTTTAAGAAATAAAAGTCAAACTGATTAAAAAAGAAAAAAATACCCGTGGCTCTGAGAAAATTCTACTCTTGCCGTCCATTCTTATTCCCACATACAGCAGGTGGCAAAAGATAATGGGGACTAGGGTAAGGCATATATTGTGTTTACCAAAAGTGGGCACTTCCTCTGTCTCCCAGAGTCTTCATGTGGTGACGCGGGAGGAGGAAGCAATCATGCATGCTGCCGACCCAGCCCAGGGCTTGCCAGTGCGCGGAGCTCTTAGTTAGGGATTGTAAAGCGGAGCAGGGAGCGGGGTGGCCACATCCAGTAAATTAGGGGAAGCTGGATTAAACTAATCTAACCTGACTTTTTAAATTGTGAGATGTACAGAGCCTTTAATATCTTTGGAGAAGGAAATGGCAACCCACTCCAGTGATCTTGCCTTGGTGAATCCCATGGGCAGAGCAGCCTGGTGGGCTGCAGTCCATGCGGTCACAGAGTCGAACAAGACTGAGTGACCATCAGCACTTTCGCGTCTTGGTGGTGTGTGTGTCTGTGGTGGGGCGGGCGGCAGGGAGGAGGAGGAGGGAGCGAGGGGAGAGCCTGCACAGCAGCCTGTAGCGCTTCTCAAGCTTCGTGAGACCCCAGGGTCCTTTTCACTCTGAGCATCTGCTGTATCACCTGGACTGCTCTTTGGAAAAGAGCCTCTGATCAGCGTTTCAGTATTTTTCCCTTTGACATCTTCTGCTGAAGACTTTATAAGAGAAATTGAAAAAATATGTATTCTAGCCCCCACAGTACTCTCTTAAATACAGTTTTACTAAATTGTATGTGTGTGTTTATCCCCTTTTGTCAAGCCTTAAGAGAACAGTTGCTATTTTTATGGGGGCGGGGGAAGTTTCCTTCTTAACTCTGTAAATAAACAGTGTTTCTCTGTTTTGGAGTGACTGGAAGGAAGAATTAAATTTTCTTCCTGGAAAGACAGTTGTTCCTTGCATGGTCTGCCTGTCTTTTTGTTTCCTCCTTGAGTGAGGAAAGTACTGAGGTAGCTTGTGTCAGAATAGCTCTGGTGGATGCAGGCTCCCTTATTTTTAGTTTCGAGTTCATAACACTGCACGTCTCTTTCCGTCCATCTTCCACTCGGCATGCTCGCCTCTTCACGTTTTTTCTTGCCACTCTTTCAGAACCCAGGCCGTGGCGGTGCTGCGCGTTGCCATGCCTCTGTGACTACCCGTCACACCCCAGGGATACTCTTCCCCCTTTCCTGCTGCTTCCACTTGCTTTGTTCCCCTGTGGAAACCTGCCAGCTTTATTAATCCATAAGTCCTTCAAGATAGCAGTAAAAGGGAAATACTTGGAGAGAGGAATACTACTTCTGTTTCTGTATTTTTCATCCCACTTTTTCCATTCAGGATCATTTCTCACTGCCACCACTCTAGACCTGCTTGGGATGCTTGGACGCACTGCCTTCCTTTCTAACTCACAGTCGACTTGAACATATGGAGTCCTGCCCTCCTGCCCTCCTTCTGCATTGCAGACCTTGGTGTTCTGTGATCTGTAAGGTTTTACCAAGGAAGCCAATGGCTTTTCCCTATCCGGCAAGCATCTGGAATCTTTCTTTTAGAGTCTGAGGTCAGAAAATCGTGAGAAGAGAACACTTAAGGGAAAGTAGCAGGGTGTGAACAGTTTTTGAATACCTATTACACACCGCCACTGCACTGGTACTTTCCATCCACACGGCTTTGTGTGGTTTGTTTTTGTCCATGCATGGAACAACCTGTGCAGGATATCTCTGTCTTTCACACACACACACACACACACATACACACCCTCCCTCCCTCCCTCCCTCCCTCTCTTCCTCCCCCACCACCCATTCTCGCCTCTCTCTTTTCTTCCAAAGCCTTTGACTTTCCTACTCCACCATTCTACATCTCTGATCAGACCCTGCTGTGAGGCCTGCAGACCACTGGTGTCACGCGGTGATTCTTCTGCCACCACCTACGTTGGGTGTTTTCAGATGGATTGTTTAGAAATACTGTATGTGTCTTTTAACATTTTTCAACTTGAAGAATGTAAAGGAAAAAGAGGGAGAATTTAAGAGAGAGGTTTATCCTCTATAGGCAATAAACAGGGTCTTGTAAACACTTAACTTCAACAGATCTATAGGATCTTTTTGGCTAATATACTATGGACAAATGTTGTAGTTTAAATTATATACCCCAATCTTGAAATTTTAGATTTGGGAAGAGAGGGACTGCCATCCATAAATGAGTTATTCTTCCTTTCAGAGTACAACTCTCCCACTTCCCCTTCTCATTAAGTTTCCATTTAGCTATTAGGTAGGAGCTTCAAAAGGGAAAATCCAATCATGTATAATCTCCAGTTAATGGGCATCTATTGAGCGACTGGGTCACCAGAAAGAATAATTACACAGTGCCTCTGTGTGCAGTAAACACAAAAATCAAAAGCTAATGCATTCCCAAGGCAAGTCAGATTGTTACTGGCTAACAGCATCCTCCTCTTAAGGGAAAAGGCTGGGCACCCACCATGCTTGCTAGGGGAGACTGCAAAGCCATTCCTAAGAAACAGGACTATCAAGGGAGGAAAGAGAGAGGCGGGGGCCTTCCAGGGCTTTGTCACTTCTAACTGCTGGTGGCTGGGGTGGGTTACTGAATAGCAGACCTTCTAGTAAATGTTTTGTGCAATCATCAGGAGCTTAGTGGGTCTCTGGGGCTTCTTTCCATGAGTTACAAGAGTAACAGCAATGATTCAGGTAGTTTCAGCCCCACTCCCATAATCAGTTCAGCCTGTTTTCTCACTGTACCCTACCTTCATAAATAGAAGGTTTATGCTTGCTTTTGTCCAACCACTAACTGTATTAATTTATGAAAGATAAAAACACTCCTGTTGACCCAAAATGGCATGGGTCATAAGTTAGCCATAAGTCAAACAGCTCTTGGGTTGGTATTGGTACACTCTAGTTTGGGTTTTCAAAATTACATTTTGGTGTAGTTATTTAGGATTTGCAAAACTCGGCATAATTCAAATAACCTGTTTTTCCCCCCTTAGAACACTTCAGTTATGGAGGATCAAAATGAAGATGAGTCCCCAAAGAAAAATACTCTTTGGCAGGTAGGAATGGCGGCGCACAGAGAAGATAGCAACTGACTTACTGCAGATTAAGATGCTCCCTCAGCTCCTGTCCTCAGTGAAGCTTAGAGCCAAGGACTTTTTTCTTTTGTGCAATTTTGCTAGTTTCAGAATCCACCCTAATTTATGTTCTGTTCCTTAGGGAAGTGTCCTTATCAAGATTTGGGGAGTTTACACAAGGTTCTGAAGTTGGCTGCAGCCCAGAGATGCTCAGTCTTGGGGTCACTGTCTAAGCCACGAGTGTGGCGGTGCCCTCTGTTGCCAGAGTGGAACCTGGCCAGACACCAGTGTGCGCACTGGCCTTCTCTCCAGCCACCTCCCTTCCCCCCACTTCAAGCGGAGCCTGGCCAGGCAACAGTGTGCGCACTGGCCTTCCCTCCCAGCCACCTCCCTTCCCCCCCACTTCAAGTGGAGCCTGGCCAGGCACCATTGTGCGCACTGGCCTTCCCTCCCAGCTACCTCCCTTCGCCCCACTTCATCGTTAATGTCTGTCTTTTCCTTTTAAATCCAGTTTTCCTTTCTCCTGGCTCTGTTTTAGTTTGCCAGTTGCCCCCCCTGTCCCCCAGTTTTTTGGTGAGGTGGGAGATGGAGAGCATATACATTTCATGATTGGATGTTTTCCATCACCTGTTATGGTACACATAATTTTCCTTTCATGAAGATACAGTTGCAGGCAAAACAAATCTAAATCCAAAAACAGTAATGATTAATAAAGAAAATATTCTCTGAGTTCATTTGAGTTGAAGCAAAGGAGTACTTTAGTTATTAACAAGAATAAAGTGTCCCCAACAAATTTATGAAGAAAAGTAACAAAGTGGAGCAATTCTAGGAAGATCTCTTTGGGCCAAGCAGGTGGCTAGAAATAGAAATGGAGAGTGTGGTGTGGAGTTAAGCACATGCTGTCGTTTCAGGGGGAACTGCGCAGACTGACTTCTGTTCCCTCCTTCACGTTTGGTATTTTGCATCAGGATTCTTTTAATTTACTATTGATTTTTCAACTCACAGTGGTTCTCAACGCTAGCTTTCAGGCCTTTTTTTTCATCTGTCTTTCAATAGACTAGTTAATTGTATGCCAGTGCTCTAGGGAGGCTAGAGGGCTAGGAACCCTTCTGAAAATGAAATAATAACTCTTTTGCTTATCAAGTGAAATAATGAGTGTGAAAATATTTTGTGAATTACAAAGCAGTACACAAATGCTAGTTGTTACGATACTTATGTTTAACCTGTTAGGAACATAGTTATTTTGGCTAATTATTATGAAAAAATATAGGAAGAAAAGGGGAAGGAAAAAATACACAGCTTTCTCTCTCAAGATGAGGCACTTTTACCCTTTTCATATTTATTCTTTACTCTGTCTTGGCGTGTACCCCTTAACACAAATTATTGTGATCATATGCTATATAAAATTCTTTCATTCCTGATACTTCATAAACATGTTCTTTTCTTATTAAAATCTTACTTTATAAACCTAATTTTAATGGCCGCTTTATAGAACTTTGTGTAGATGTATTCACTTGAACCAGTTGCCTGTAACTGGGTGGTTTTTTCCTAAATTTTCTTTATTATAACATTATGGTGAACATTCTTATGCCTAAAATTAGCAAAGATGCTCCTATGCTAGCTGATTTTCACCACAGCAAATATTTTTCATTTCATCTGACTGTTTTGAACGCTGATGTTTTGGTCCTGTTTGGTATGAATGTTTTACCACAAGCAACGTCATACATCTCCGCTCAGTGCTGCCCCCTGGTGGTGCGTGGTGTCGATGCGCTCTCCACTACCCCAAAGAATGCAAGGGGAGAAAATTAGGTGAGGAAGTGGTGAGATAAATGAGGAGGGAGATAAGACCTTCCAGGTTTATACCTCTAAATGTCGACAAAAGAACTTGCTTCAGATATGAAAGGTTTTTAATATTTTACCAAGGAAGGTCAAAGACTCTGCTGGATATTTACAAAGGATGTTTTCTTTCTGGGATGGGTTCAGTCTGCTCTGTTAGGGGACATGCTGATAACAGAAGCTCTTGCTTCTTCCCATGCAAGACTTCTGAGACAAGCTGCTAACGGAACTAGTGAACGTTTGTGACACAACTCTTCAGTTTTCACAATTCTCTTGTTTGTTATTCCTTCTAGTTACACATGAAGAGGCTGTCAGAATAGTGATGGACACATGGCCTGACAATGTTTGACAAAAGTATTGAGGTTTTTTGTTTGTAAACAGGGAAGTTGCTGAGCCTTATCAGAAGCAGCTGTGGCTTCAGTCTAGGGATTTAGATTTTTTTGGATATTGTTGTCCAGATGTAGCGTATGCAGTTTGAGTTTTTAAAAAGTGTACTGGTTGTATGCACGGGCCATGTAGATTTGATGAGAGATGCAGCCATTAGCATAGGAGTCTGTGGGATATCCACAAACAGACTAAATAAGATGAGGAAATTTTTAGGCATGTGTGGTTTGTCGGCGTAACTTTCAGAGTCGGTGATCAGAAAGAGGGATTGAAAGTCTATAAACTATTTTGTCAGCAGTTTAGCAGCCCTGGAAATAATACAGAGGCGATTGAAACTGTTAGGTAAAATGAAGCTGTTTAGATTGAATTGCTTTCTGGTTTCTCTGTTACAGAGAGCAGTGGTTTTCAGCGTGAGGTCCCTGAAGTGCAGTCTTTAGAGTGAGTGGCAGCATCAGCATCATCCAGGAACTTGTTAGATGGTAGCTCAGGGCTCTATTCCAGAGTGGCCCCTGGCAGTCTCTGTTAGTATACTCTTTTGTTATCTGATGCATGCACAAGTGTGAGAAGTGTTTGCATAAATGCATATAGCTTTACCTTTCAACTCTGAGGAACGAAAACAAACCATTAATAGTCAATTGCCACTTTGCCAAGTTGAACAGGTTTTCTAAGATGGTCTTCTCCAGCCTCAGTTAACTGATAACAACATGGTTTGGGAATAAGCATTGGAGGAGGATAATTTAGGACACCATTTAACTTTACAAAGGATTCTGACTTTGTCATTTACTTTAGTGACTAATCTGAGTACATGATCTCTGAATACATTTTAAATTATTGCCTGAATTAATTAATAAAGGAATGAGTTTGGCTTTAAGATAAAACTGGCATTTTAAGTATAAATACACACGGCAAAAATATGTTTCTGATGAGAAGACTGTTTAGATTCATTTTCCTTGTCAAACTAATTACTCTTTTGTTTTTCTAAAATAGATAAGTAATGGAACATCATCAGTGATCGTCTCCAGAAAGAGGCCATCAGAAGGAAACTATCAAAAAGAAAAAGACTTGTGTATTAAATATTTTGACCAGTGGTCTGAATCAGATCAAGTGGAATTTGTGGAACACCTTATTTCACGAATGTGTCATTACCAGCATGGACATATTAACTCTTACCTGAAGCCCATGTTGCAGCGGGACTTTATTACCGCTTTACCAGGTAACCGTGTTTGTCTGTAAAAAAAAGCTGAAAAGTGGAAGAATGCCCATCCCAAGAGCCTAGGTGGAGCCAAGTAGGTGTTTGCAAAGTGAATGAGTGAATGAATATAGTGTGAGACAGCCTTTCTTTGGGATACAGACTGTATTTTGATATGTGGTACTAGAAGAGAAGTTATAATTTAGCATCTATCTAGGAACTGTAGGCAGCTTCTGTGATTAATAGTGTTGACCACTGGTTAATATTGTTGCTACATTAATTAATGCTATTATATATTTTTTTGATGTGGTCTCTATACAGTCTGCATTTTGCCTTTGTAATACAGTATTTATTTTTTAATATGGGACAGTTTTTCCTACAGTGTTTGGAAAGTGTCCTCAAATCTGAGATGTTCACTTATATCTGAAGTGACATTTAGGGAATAGCAGCAGAGCATTGGGAAAATTGATAGCATGTCTCAGTAACTTTCTTGCAACTTCCTTCTGCATCTTCTTGCGTGCCGCCTTGCCCCCTTGGTCTCTCCTCCTTGCCCCCCGCTGTTTACTTTGCACAGACTACTCTCACAGCACTTTGAGGTTCACAGCAGAACTGAGCAGAAAGTAGTTTCCACCAGGCCCCTCCGCGCCCCCAGCAACCACCAGCACAGCCTCCCCATATTAGAGCGGTACATTTGTTACAGTATGGGAACCTACCTTGACATGTCATGATCACCCAGAATACATCCTTTAAGGTTCACCCTTGATGTTGTCCATTCTGTGGCTTTTGACAAATAGATAATGACACGTATCTGTCATTATAGTGTCCTACATAATTGTTTTCACGGATTTGAAAACCCTCTGTGCTCTGCCTGTTCGTCCCCCTTTGATTTTTTGATCACTTGTTAATTCTTTTCCCTCGTTTTAAAATTGTCTTGTTTTAAATTTGTCCAGGTAGAATAGAGAGGTTTCACTCTGGAAGAGAATTTGAGAATGCTGCCCAGAAAACTTTCCTCTGCCATGGTCAGGGCAGCCTGAAAGTAGCAGCTGCCATGCCAGGATTGGCCTAGAAAGAGCCAAGGATAAACCAGTAACATTGGTCCCAGCAAGCTTCTGGATGGCTCCTCAAAGGGTAGCTTCTCTCTTAGCCTGACTGATTTACAGCGCGTTGCCGGCGCTAGTGGTGAAGAACCTGCCCGCCATGCAGGAGACACAGGAGATGTGGGCACCATCCCCGGGCCAGGAAGAGCCCCTGGAGGAGGAGATGGCAGCCCACGGAGGATCCCATGGACAGGAGCCTGGCGGGCTACAGTCCACGGAGTTGCAGAGAGTTGGACCCGACTGCGGAGACTTAGCAAGCAAACATGCACAGTGCATCACAGCTCCATAGTCTTAAGTATTTCCCGCAGTGATTAGGCCCTGGGCTCATGTTCCAGGCCTGAGACCTGGGGCTGCAAAGGGGCATGCCAGCCTGTCATTTCTAACCTCTCTTTCAGAACTTGTGAGTTCACTTTCCACAGTGGTAGTATTTAAGGATATTTGAGAGTTAGCTTAGGAAAATTTGAGCCTACTGTTCTTTTTGTGCTGAAAATAATAGCATTTTTTCCCTCATTTCTTGAATTAGTATTTCTGGGAACCCTCATTTTTTCTAGAATCGTAGTATTTAATTGCTGAAAGGGACTTTGGGTGTCACTTAGTGCTGTTTTTTCATTAGATAGGTTATAAAGCCAAGGATCAGAGAAATCAGATGAAACGCCTAAGATCATACATCTTGGTTGTTGTGATTGTGTGGTGATGATGGGGGCTGGTTCAAAAGTTAGTGCGAAAGCTGAAATCCATTGCATTTAAGATTACTCTTTATAGACTACATGGCTTACGATCCATTTCAGTATCTTGTACTTTTAATTAAAGAGAGAGGGCATGGAAGAGAAGGAAAGAGACATGCTTATAATTGTATGAGAGAATTGGAGGCGAATGTCAGCAAGGCGAGTGCGTGTGCGCCGCAGCTCCTCTGAACTCAGAACCCCCATCGTCCATGCTCTTCTACTGAGCCAGGCTGCACTTCAAACCAAGAAAAGACAGGGTCATTTTTGTTTTATGTATATATGACTCCCCTGGTGGCTCAGACGGTAAAAGCATCTGCCTACAATGTGGGAGACCCGGGTTTGATCCCTGGGTTGGGAAGATCCTCTGGAGAAGGAAATGGCAACCCACTCCAGTTTTCTTGCCTGGAATATCCCATGGACAGAGGAGCCTGGCAGGCTACAGTCCATGGGATCGCAGAAGAGTCGGACACGACTGAGCGACTTCACTTCACTTCATATATATATATATATATATATATATATTTATTTATTTATTTATTTTAAACTGTAGGTTGATTTCTTTACAGTACTGTGTTGGCTTCTGCCATACAAAAATGTGAATCAGCCATAAGTATACATGTGTCCCCTCCCTTTTGAACTACCCTCCAGCCCCTCATCCCACCCCTCTAGGTTGTCACAGCCCTGAGTTGAGTTCCCTGTGTTATACAGCAACTTCCCATTAGCCCAGGTTGACACCTGTACTTGTTCTTCTTAAGTGCTTTTAGATAAATGAAGCTGGGCTTCCATTTTTTCAAGCAGATCTGTTCTGTTTGCTTGTTTGCTTTCGATTGTTTTGTTTTTTGTCTATAATTTGCTTCTCAAACATTTTAGAATACCAGAGAACCCAACTTGTGTTTACAGAACATCCACGAGGTGGCACTGTTGAAGTTCTCTTGATTTGCAGAGTGTAGTTCAGAGGCAGCCCCTTCTCTTGGGGAGTGTACAGAGTTGGAGAAGAGACAGAACAGATGAACATGTGTTATGTATATAAATATGGTTAGTATAATTGCATACAATTCAGTTTTCATTACAGCGAATTTCAAGGCACTGTCCATATCTCTGTTAAAGTGGAATTTTGTGGTACTGAATATTATATGAAATGAATGGACCGTTGGCTGGGACATGGAAATGTTTTTGTTAAATTGCTATTTGTTTTAGCAGGATTTGATCTGAACATATATACATGTGTCAGTATATATCATACATATGAATCTAATAGCTGGGGACAAGCTGGCCGAGTTGATTGTGTTGGTTGCTGTCTAGTAGACTTGGATTAGATCTGGCATTAGTTCCTTAGCACAGACCATGCCTCAAGACAGAGCTTTAGGGAAGAAACAGGTCCATGTATTTGTTCATACTTAGATTGAATAATGTGTGGAGTAACTTACTAATCATTATTCTGGTTTGATGTTTAGCTTTTACTGTAGATGATCCTGAGTTTGAATTTTTACTTTGTTGAAATTGACAGTCAACTTAAGACTTCTTTTGATTGTAAAAACCATTAATTCTATAAAAACGGTCTGTAGTTTTCACTTTTTAATACTTGCTGTGAATACCGTACCTGTCAGTACAGGGAAAATGGAAAATGTCTGTGGTCTCTGGCTCCTTTTGGTTCAGTGGAAAAAGTGATAATTGTGATATGCTTTTTAAAAATCATGGTGCATGTTTAGTCTGCAGTGTCAGTTTCTGCAGGCTAAGTTTGTGGTTTGTAAGAACTGTTGTTAAAGGGAAAATTTATACCATTTGAAGTAGAGACAGATTGTGCTTCGAGAAGGATGATAAGTATTGGTGAGGTGTCTGAGCAATTAAGAATTTTAAAAACACTTAGCTTCGTGGCCATGGTTTATTCCTTTGTCCCCCAAGTAAGGATGATAAACCATTACAGACTGTAAATGGGACAGAGATTAGATCAGCGGTCTTGGGAGCTGTGGAAGAACCAGAATGTAGGCTTTAGGTTGGATGCAGGACCAGCGGTCCAGTATGACAGAGTGGAGAGGCTGATTGTTGAATTTGACAGCCCCCCATTTGAATCCCATCACCTGCACCTAATATGTGAGCTCACTTTTTGGAGCCTCTGTTTCCTTATCAGTGTGGGAATAATACTAATATGTTATAGGATATTGTGAGGATTAAAGATAATGTACATAATATGCCTGGCATCTGGTAGGTAGTCTGAGGATGACAGTTTAAGGGGGAAAAAAAAAAAAAGTCCAGAGAGGCAGGAAACACCTGCTTCTCCAGGGGCAATGCGATTTATTGCCAGGAAGTTTTAATTATTCACCCACTGATTTCCGAACTGATTCATCCTGACATCATTTAGGTAGGTAGGTGTATGTGCCACTCTGTTGGCATAACAAAATGTTGGACTTTGTGACCTGAGCATTATTTTACTTCATTTTAGTCTGAATCTTTAGGTCAGTATATTCCAAGTTAAAGAAATCCAGTGACACGCTATTGCTGTCAGGAAAGAAAGTCTCTGACTTCAGGTTTTACAACTAGATTTGTGACTAGGGAGGGGGAAGGGACAGCAGGGGTGGGTGGGGAAGAAAATTTCTTTGCAGCTGCTCTTTGAAATGCGTTTCTAAAATAATAAAGTTTCTGTAATTGTATGATCTAAGCAGCTGTCTTGAAACTGGCTATAGTCAAGGGCATTGAACTGACATTACACATTTGAGTTTCATTTTGGTGCAGTGTTATTTACATACCGAGCTTTGAAATTTTGCCTTTTAATTGTTTTAATTTATTATTGAAAAATTTCCAGACCTTCCTCTGGTGCGTATAATTAGCACCAGCAGCACTTCTTCAGCACTGTGTGTGCAGTATTCTGGACTCATTTTCCGAGGCCATAATGTGTCCTCTTACTGCCTTGGGAAAGGGGGGTGCTGTGGGAGATGGGGGAGTCTCAGCACTGTAGAGTAAATGAGAGCCAGACATTGATACTTTAAGAAAATGCTTTAGTTGTAACACCTCAGAGCACTTTTTAGCTTAGGCAAATGGGCCACCTAATTCAGTAACCTCTTTGTTCTGAATAGTCTTGAAACCAGAAAGTTATAAAGTCTTCATGGCTCCTGGGAGTGGCTACTCCCAGGTGCCTAAATAGAGGTTGTGTGATTCCTGTTCTTTCAATATTTAAGGAATATGAGATTTACTCCAAGCTATTAGGGAAGACTTACCAACTTGCCAGGGAAGGCATGTCATGTTTTCTCGGCAGAAAATAACAAGGGAAGGGAATACTGCTGAGCTTCCTTGGCCGGTGATACCAGCTAAGGCAATTTCTGCAAGAGGGAAGAAGAGAGACTGGTATTTACCAAATGTCTGCTCTGTATCTGACTCCTGAATAACCTCTTCTTCTTAACCTTCCCAACAGGGTTAGGAAGATCCTTCTCTATAAAATGAGGCTATTGATAGCCTGTCTCAGAGGGTTATCATGCTGATTATAGGAGATAATTCATCTTAAGCATTTAATATTACTCTTATTTTATGGAAGACTGAGATCCAAAAAGGAAAACTGATTTGCTTCCACGAGGTTGTATGGCTCTCTAGCCAGTATTTTCCAAGAGACTGACACATGCTGCACCCTGAAAAGAGGGGGTGAATTTAAAGGATTAACAAAAGGAAGTAAACCCCCCAGATTCCACTGAGCCATTGCTAGATTGGACCAGAGGCATTTGAAAGAGTAGGAGGTATGTGTCTAATAATGAGTTTCCTTATGCAGAATCTTGCTGACCGCCCGTAGGTAGGGGAACATCAGTGAGGACTAAAAGGGATATTGTTGCTATAAAGCATAAGTTCCCAGCATGTAGGAGTTATCTGGTGATACTTCTTAAGAACTGACTCATTGGAAATAACCCTGATGCTGGGAAAGATTGAAGGCAGGAGGAGAAGGGAACGACAGAGGCTAAGATGGTTGGATGGTATCACCGACTCGATGGACATGAGTTTGAGTGAGCTCCAGGAGTTGGTGATGGACAGGGAGGCCTGGCGTGCTGCAGTCCATGGGGTTGCAAAGAGTTGGACACGACTGAGCGACTAAACTGAATTCTTAAGAAGATAGATTCCTGGGCCCACCATCTACGAATTCTGACTCAGTTGATGAGGAGAATATTCAGAAATTATTTTTGCTACTACTGTTTCTCAAATCACTAACCCCAAATGATTCAAGTATAACCACACAGGCTTCCTAGAACCAGCTCATAGACCACCCAGCCAGGTGGAAGGTTTGGATGCAGCTTTCCCAGCTAGTATTCAGACCATGGGGATGTGGCAGCCATTGAGGCCTGAAAAGACAGCATATAATGTATTCTTATCTATTTGTTTTCTCTCTCAGCAGAGGATTTGAGAGGCGTGTTGGTTGGGGGTGTTTATAACCAATTAGCAGAGTTTGGTTAATAATTGGAATTAACATAAACCTTAGACAGTGACTGTGTGCTAATGTTAAGCGTAGAAACTAGAGGATAGTCAGAGAAGCACCCCAGAATTAGGAAAGTTGAGAAGAGCTAAGTTTATTAGGCCATGGGTGGAGACTGTAAATGTAAATATGATCAAAGAGGGTAAAGAGATTCTGAAATTTGAAGTTCAGATTAATAGTTTGTCAATCTTGTCAGTGGAGAGGCACAAGTAGAACCCCCTATGATTCTCCGTGAATTTCCCTCACTTTAAATACACTTAGATGGAAGAAAGGGGCCTGGAGATAATAGAATGGTAGCCTGAATCTTTGAGAATGGTATCAAAAAGTCCAAGCCCTGAATAATGTGAAATTGTCTAAAATGGTTACAAAATTTGGGAGAGTTAAAAACAGAATAAAATAATCCACTGTTTGGAGCAAGAGTGAGAAGAATGAAGGGCTAGTATACTTGGAATAGATGGTGAAGTGGTGATAGGAAGAAACAGCGTATTTTCGCTCCTCATTTAACTTATCCTTTTTTCTTTCGCCACTAAGAACCATGGCTTTAAAACTAGAAGGGGAGAAAAATTGTCCAAGAAAGGAAGAAGATATTTAGGAAACACACAGCTCCTGTAACAAGTAGACCTAGAGATGTTGTGCCAGGATAGTGACAGAACCCGAGGTGGTTTTTTTCAGAATTGTGAAACACTGAGAAATAATTGCAAGCCAGGAGGCAGAGCCGCTGGCTGCGCTTGCGCACGTGCACCGTGTACAGCTGTGTTTGGTCGTCTCCTGCGTGACAATACCCAGAGATGATTGAGGAGCCAACTTCCTGGTTTTTCAGAACTAGAGAACTGGGAGACAGTGTATTTGGGAGATACTGGCTGTTGAATTTGATGTTTCATTCTGGCCGAATTCTCAAATGGGTTATCAAAAGTTATTTAGCTGTTGAAAAGACTATGTAGTAGTATGTAAGCCTTGAAGGATATAGTGTACAGAATGTCAAAGGTCATTATCTCTTGAGCAGTGAGGTTCGGGGATTTAAGGATATTTTCTTACAGGCAAAGTTTTTCCAAAGTGAACATGGGTTGTGTGTGTTTAAAAGGGACACAAAGCAACTTGTAAACAAAAAATTGCAACGCCAACTTCATGTAGTGAGCACCAGCAAGGGAACACAAAGAGTAACCATACCAAGTTCACCTGATAATGTAAAGATGGCAGTGTCTTCATGGGGCAGTTTCTCCAAGTATCTTTGAGGGCTAAATAGAGAGATGTGGGCTGGAAAATAGTATACAATCCAGATAATTATAGAACTGGTAGCTCGGGGTTGGTACTTTGTATTTAGTGAATGGATGTATAATAGCCTGAAGGGAAATATAGAATCATGGGTGCTGTCCTTGGTTCTGACCCATTTAGCATGTTTGCCAACAGCTTGGAATACTTACTACATTTGCCTGTCATGCAGATCTGGTGTGGAATGTCCACACTTCTGGGTGACAGAATCAGAATTGTAGAGGCTGATTTCAAGGGTCAGATAAAGCTTTGAAAGTGAACTCTAGTGAGGATAACTGTAGACTTCTGTGTGAATCTGCCCTCCCGTTTTAACTTAGCCATACCAATGCAGAATTAGGGGGAATTGTTTTTAATAGACATTTTATGGGGAGATGCCTAAGGTTTCAGTTCAGCTTACTAACGTCTTAGGAGTCTACTGTGATTTGGCTGTTAGATGAAGGCAGTGTAATCTTTGATTGCCTCATCTCTTAATATAATGGCATACCCAGGAAAATACAGTGACCGCAGTGTAGTGAGTCTTCGTTATCAGATCTTAACTTGAGTATTAGATCTAGTGTAGAGTGGAACCAGTATGTGAAGGGCCTGTAAACCATAAATCAACAGTGTAAATACTCAAGAATGGGAAAAAAACCTTAGTTTGTAAAGCATTTTTTATATATCATCTCATTATATTTTCAAAATAAGTCAAAAATTATTATCCTCATTTTATACAGATGAGGAAATTGAGATTCTGAAAGTTTAATGATTTACCTAGACCCTGTCAAGTTAGTGTGACTATACTGCTTCTGTTTATTGTGAAAAAAGAAAATATTAACCTTGAATGATGCTTTGTGATCTTTAAAATCTTATCATAAAACTTTGTTGATTCATCATATGAGAAAGGATAGTACTGGCCATTGCATGTTACCTGGTAAAGAAAACAAGGGACAGGGGTGCCTCAGTATTGCTTAGGTCTTTGTTTCATGCCATGGAACTTCTTGGTGGTGAACCTGGACTTGAACTTGGAATTTTCCAACTGTATGCTTAGTGTTCCCACTGCCACACAGAGGAGACCTGGGGAAAGCTTTATTTCTTGTAGCTGCAGAAGGGGATGTCCAGAACCACAGGACGGGACTGTGTAGGTGGCGACTGCTGACCAGAGGGATCGTCTTACCTTTGAATGTCAGGCAAAGGCTGAATCTTGCTTGTCTTTGAACGGATACTTGCATTGTGTAGGATTAAACCTCCTAAGGGTCTAGAATTTGTAGGATGTGGTTCATGGTTTTGAGGGTTTTACCTGCATAAGAAGGAGATGGAGGAAAATGATTGACAAAAGTACAACTAAGTTCTCTTGACTTAATTCTTGGATTGTTGTGTTTTTTTCATAAGCTTTTTCATAGAAGTTAGTGTTCCACCTTTTTGTCTCCTTAGCCCCAGGGGATTCACATAGGTCATGGATTAATGGGATGATTAGTTATGAGAAGCAGTAAATCAAAGGGGAAAGGATGCAAACTTTGGAGGAAGAGATCAAAGTTCCACTCTTGACTTCACTATCCTCTAGTTGTGAAACCGTGAATCCTTTTACCTCTCTCTGCCTCATCTGTAAAATTTGGGGTGTCATTGCCCCATAAAGTTCTGTAAAAGAAAATGAAAATAAATATTTGGTTAGAACATCTGACAACTGCCCAGGGTTGACTTTTACACCCAGGAACTGATACCATCAGTTGTTTTTTCTTAAAAAATCAGAACCAAAAAGAAGTATGTATGTTTAGGTACTCATGTACATGTGTATCTGCAGAACTTTTGATATTATTCAAGTATGTTTCCTGGTTCAGGATTTCTTTATCCTCTTATCTTTAAGGAAATGGTGGCTGGTACATTTCCGTCTCCCTTCCTATTCCTTCATTGCTTTTTGTATTTTGTAGAGCAAGGCTTAGATCACATAGCAGAAAACATTCTTTCCTACCTGGATGCCAGATCTCTGTGTGCAGCAGAGCTGGTGTGTAAAGAATGGCAGCGAGTGATATCTGAAGGAATGCTTTGGAAGAAGCTGATTGAACGAATGGTGCGCACTGATCCTCTGTGGAAGGGACTTTCAGAAAGAAGAGGGTGGTAAGTATTCAGGTTGCTTGTTCCCTTGAAAGACAGTTTCTTTGACCTAGGGTCAGTTTGAGTACTAAAAAACGTAGTTACAAATACTGGCTTAATGTGTTGGCCTATTTTAAACAAGTGGAGAAAGATGCGTGGTCAAGAGTTGAGAGGAGGAAAGTTAAAGCTGTTAGAATAACCCCTTCTGAAATGCATATTTCCTGTATATTTATTAACTGTTGGATGTATTATACAGTTTGAGAAGTTTGACTTTTCAAAGCTATATGTTTATGCTTTTCCTTTCACATTTTCCTTAGGCGTTTGATCCCATTACCAAGAGATAGATACGGAAAGGGGAGTCATGAGAAAGTCAGATAATTATATCTGTCATTTTGCTGTTAGATGTTGATCCTGGTTGAAGACAGGAGGGATACAACAGGCAGGATTTTTCAGAGACAGCCCATCGTCTCTGAAATACAGCTTTATAGGTCTGCGCGTGTCAGTAGTCTGGCCCAGTTAGCACAGAGAAAAAGCGCCAAGCTGGGACACACCGGAGGTGGTGTGAGTGGTGGCTAGGGCTGTGCTTCCTCTATAGGAGGAGATTCGACATGTACTAAGTCAGATTTCTCACAAAGTTACAGTAGCCCTTTTTATTGAACTGTAGAGTGAAGGGCTGGATGATTGTGTTGGGTATTCAGAAAATAAAAAGTTAGGATCATGTAAAGAACTGTAAGTTGAACTTATGTCAAACATGTACATTTAATTGTCAGAAATCCTGCTTTTGAACTGTTAAAGCTCAATGCAAATCAAAAGACTTGAAAGATACAACTTTGTAAGCACCATGTTTAAATAAAATTCACCCTTTTATGTGCAAAAATGTAACATCTGTTTGTTTTTATTTGCCAGGGATCAGTACCTGTTTAAAAACAGACCAACAGATGGCCCTCCCAATTCATTTTATAGGTCATTATACCCAAAGATTATCCAGGATATAGAGGTAATTTTATGATTTATCTTTTTTATGGGCTTAGTGTTCAGTTGATCTAAAAATCATAGAACGGGTCTTTTTTTTTAAGGTGAAGTCTTAGAGCAAATATGTTTAAATGTGTAATCTGCACATTCTTCAGATTGGATAGTGCCTTTTTGTATTAAAAAAAAATATCTAACTTTTCTAAAATGTGAAATGCTTTTGCAAGGCTGCCAGTTAATTGAAACCTTAATCCAAAATTACCTTTTTAATTTGATGAAATTTCCAAAATCCAAGGCCCAGTTTTTCAGGTAAACGTAGTTTCACCTTTTTGAGCCACCTAGAGAGAACTAGAGAAGGCACAGTCGCAGTTTCCTCCGTAAATTTCCCATACTTTTTCATTAAAAGGATTCCAATATGATTCTAAGCAATAGTTAAGTGGTTTTTATAGAGCAAATTACACTCGTGGACCATTTTGGATTTGAGTGCAACTTCCCCAGACCAGTAAAACTCTGTGAACTTGATGAGAGACATTGGAGGTGTTTGATATTGTTCGTGTGTTCTAATTAGTTCGATTTTATTATTTAGCCCTTTTCCTTGAACCAGGAAAGACATGCACAGGCATTTCTCATTAACTCTTTCACATGTGTTCTTGGCAGGTCTTGGTTACTTCACTATTTCCTCCTTGGCAAAAAAAAAAGTTCAACCTTTGCTAGGCAGTGCTGTATCACCCATAAAGTTATACTCGGCTTCCCAAATGTGAAGTAATCCTCATCCCCAGGTGATAGGCATAAAAGTTATTGTGCCAAAATTCATTAATAGAGAAACATGTGCTTTTTGTAGCCGCCCACTTCTTTTTTAAGGCAGATGTGATGTGAATTAATGGAACTGTTTGGTTAATGGTAAATCTGAATGTGACTGGAATATCATTATTTCAAATGCAAGCTGTTGTCTTGAGTATTCTGTTCCCTAAAATGAGCTGTAAAGTAACCTTTTAGGGAAGTAAAAGCTTTTAGTGAGTTAAAGCTTTTGCCAGACAAATCCTAAAATTTAGGAATTAATGGATTTATTGACAGTTCAAAGCTTAGAATAAATTGCTGCAACAGTATTAGTAACTGAGACATAGTGTTAGCTTGAACCTTAAATTGGTGTGTGTGTTTCAGATAAGAGGGATTGTCTTTTACCCCTATGTAGTTTTACTAAGGCTGCTTATGCATATATCTTAGAAACTATATTACTTTTTACTTTTTTCCTCCCAACTATTCTTTATAACATATCTCAAATTTCCTTGAATAATTTTTAGCAAGTCCTTCATTATAAGAAGGATGATGTCTAAGATCAATCATTAATAAATAGGAACTCTGCAAGGACTTTGATCAGATTGAAGATTTGGTGACATAGATTATTTTAATTCTCATGAGTACTATCATAACCTACAGTATGAATTCAGTTTTCTGTGGCATGACAGTATGTGACACCACCTAACATAACCATTTCCTCAGGCTGAAATAACATTTTAAAGTTAGTGGAGGAGGCAGATGTAGGGGAAAACAGAGCTATAGGGCAAAACCCCATCTGACACAAAACCTCTACATCACGGTGGTCTGCAGTGTGGTTCCTAGAGTGTGGCTGAGGAAGACCCACTGGTAGGCCACAAGAGTCTCCGCCAGATGTTTGTGGGCTAGGTCTCTTAGTGTAAGGGTTGGTGTTTTATACTTTGGTACATTCACTCATGGTAATAATAATAAAAATAATGTACTATGTATGGAGTGATTACTTGTCATAGATACTTTAAGTGTTTTATAATTCATTTTCTCATTTTACACTCTGGACAGTGCTTGAAAGGGTAAGCCCTGTCCTGATTTAAAGTTGAGGAATCTGAGGCTTACCCAGATTAAATAGCTTGCCCATGATCACACAGGCAGTGGGTAGTTGAGTCTGTGATCAACCTTACATTCTTCTGCACTCAATACAGCTTTTTTTACACTGGAGATCACTGGTGCTTCATCAAAATAGAGTTCTTCACCTCTCCTTTGTAAGTGTGTTTTATATTCTCCTGGGTGGACATGAAAAGTAAAGAGTTGTTTCAGTGATCCATGGATCAAGCAAATGGAAGACTCACAGGCTTGGCTGTTACCATGTGGCTGGTATAAAGCCCTCACAAGCAAACTATAGTAATTACAGGTACCCTCTTCTGAGCTCTTGCAGTATACTCATGAACTGTGTTGTGTGATTTATATAGAATACTGATTGCTTGTAATTCTCAGAAGATATCATCCATACGCAACCTTAGAGTCTGTGTTTTTCCCCACACACTCTGCAAGGTTGCCAGCTCGCAGCACCTTTTGCTCTCTCTCCTTCTTGCTCTGCCTTGACAGCTCTAGCTCATGTGCTGGCTCCTGCCATCTATACATCCCCATACTTGGCTCTGACAAGCAGGTGGCCTTGCCCTTCCACACTGACCCAAGAGGAGCTGGCTAATTTTTAAGAAGAGTAGGGAACCTGGCTTAGTGTAGCCAAGACTTATTATTCAGGAAATGAGAATATGAGAAAGGAAGCCTGGAGAGAATAAGAATTCTTAGCTTTCTGCAAAGGTTAATCTCTCATGGGTATTCTTGCCACACACATGCACACACACACACACGCGTGCGCGCGCGCACACACACACGCGCACACACACACGGGTAGAAGGGAAGAGGGGAAGTGGGTAGGGTGGGAAGGAGAGAGTTTAGAGAGCCTCTGAATCGAGAAGGAATTCCTGGAAAACCTGAGGCACAGTCCTAAAAGAAACAACCATACTGCCATTGCTTTCTAGAGTCTTAATTGTTACCATCATTGTCATTATTAATAGGAAGTTACTGTTAGGTACTTTGCCACAGTGATTTAATTCATTTCTCAAATTGTCAGAACCAAAATTTTTAGTCCAAAACCCTGTTTGTCCTGCCATGCCCTTAGGCGTTCCTCGCCAGGGAGATGGGAGTTGTTACAGTAGGCTTAATCAGTCAAGAGTTCTGATGTCCTGAACTTGGATCTTTCTCTTTGTCATCTCAGAGTAGTGACAGACTCTTTCGGGTAGAATGCCTGTTTTCCTTTTTTTTTTTTTTTTTTTTTTAATTTTCTGGATTAAAGCCTTTGAAGCCCTCTCCTTGGAACAGACCACTAGTAAAATGATGGTGTGTTGTATCGCACCTTTTAATAAACCACATTTTATTCAGGGAAAGTGGGGAGCTTTTTTGTGGTTTGCAGACTTGATATTAACATTGTCCTAACCAGAAAATGCCAAAACTTGCCCACCCACCCAGTTGTGTTTAGGCTTCTAAAAATAATGTTATTCCTTCATACTCAGACATCTGTTTTCACTCTATTGCCAATTTAAATGCTGCTGTATACTCTGTGTATCATGGCTACTTTCCCAGTTATTTTGAAAATTTGCACAGGGTAAGGGGATTTTAAAAGTTCTCAAAAACATGAAATATTCCTCTACAGTAGCCATACCACACGATGTCCAAGTGAAAGGCAGTTATCTGCACCATTAAAAAGGTGCACCTGTGATGCCCTGCATTCCTGCTGCTGGCAGTAAGGTGATTGTTGAATTGCATCTGAAGGCTGAGCCCCTTCCTGGGAATGGTTGGGGAGGGCTCAGGCTGGTCAGCGTTGAAGATCAACCTAGACCAAGACAGCAGTTCCTGGCAATTTGGTAAGATTTTTTCTAGTCACCGCCTACTCCTTTTGGTCATTGTTCTCTAGAAACGCGGAAGAGCATCACTGGTGCCATTTGTAGGCACTGTGATAAACACTTTACACACTTAATCTCATTTGATCCTTCCAGTAGATTTGAGAAAGTATATGGTTTCCATTTTTACAGAAGAGGAAAAACTGCAACTCAAATAGTCCCAAGTCATTTGCCAAAACTGCTAATTGACCTAGGTATTTTCTGCCACAATGGGCTGCCTTCCATTTTAAAAGGTCTGTTTTTTTCTGAAAAAGACCTGGCTTATATAAGCATTCTAATAAGAGTTGAGGTCGTCAAATACAGTGGTAGGTAGTATTTGGGGGAGGCACAGTCAGCAGGAAGTGTTGCTTTCTTTTGTGGGTGGCCCTGAGACTTGAGAAGAGTGAGGTCTTGGGAGTTACACAGGGTTGGTGTGCAACGGAGCAGTCAGCTGCCGGATCTGACTTAGTGTCCCTTTCCTGGCATTTTGAAACAAGCGGCTTTTGTTTTGGGATTCAGGAACCTAATAATTTTTTAAATAGCCCTAGATGGGAACTTCCTAAAATGACCATCAAAAATTATTTGGTAAGATTTTTCTTTTAAAGTTTGGAAATATATTCTAGAAAATTAGGCGGCTCCTCAGTTTGAGAAGCTAAGCTATTTCCTAACATCTTCTTGACTTAGAATGAAAGCAGAGCTTCTGAGAGATTCTAGCAGAGCTTTTGAGAGATTCTGGCCTCTGGCTCTTGTTTGAGAGTTGGAGCTAGAGGTCTGGCTTGGCCCTTTATGTTGGGTAGTGTTCTTTGTCCAGACATCTCGGGGGATGGGTGTACCGCAGGCTGATCGTGTTGCCTTACCCAGCTTCTCTCTGCTGCGTCCTCAGGACTTTAAGTACAGTAATAGTCTATAACCAAGTCACTGGGTTCTAGAAAACATTTTAGAGTAGTGGTATGGCATGTAGGAAATTCTTTTTAGTTTGAGGATTCCCATACCACAGTTAAAAAAAATTTTTTTTCCCCCCAAAAATGGTGATAGTAAATGTGCTTTTTCTGGTCATTGAAATATAGGGTAGCAAAGCTATTTACTGATTCAATAATATTTTAAAGCAACTGTGTATGTTTTAAAACTAAGAATGGTGATTTGAATTTTAAAAATAATAGCAAATATATTGAGAAGACAGGTTATGTATTCATCTTTGAAATACTTCGGGTTTATATGGAGTCACATTCAGTAACAATTTTCTGGGCCCCAAGAGTATAGCCTGAATACTGGTAACCACTGACAGGAGTCATTGGTCATGAATAAAACTTGTTACCAGTAGATCTGCAATGCAGGAGACCCGGGTTCAATCCCTGGTTTGGGAAGATCTGCTGGAGAAGGAAATGGCAGCTCACTCCAGTATTCTTGCCCAGAAAATCCCATGGATGGTGGAGCCTGGTAGGCTACCATCCATGGGGTCGCAAAGAGTCGGACATGACTGAGCGACTTCACTCATCAGTAGATCTGCCTCCTAAGTCAGAATTTTCTTGGTGTGCTTTTCATGCTTAAGTGGCTCAGTCACTCTCTAAAAATATAGCATTTCTCTAAATGGTTCCCAGCACTGAGTTCAATTTCAGAGATTCTTTATTGTCTGGATCCCTTTTTATAAAGTTGCTTATACAGGCAGGTCTTTTGTCTACATTGATAGCAGTAGCCACAGTGGAATAAATTTTTGTTTTGTTTTTTCTGTTTTTGAAATGTGGCTTTATGTCTGACATTTTATAGACGCACTAGAGATGATGATGATGGCTAAGAAGCTCTCATTTGGTAGCAGATGGACAGATGAGCTATTTCTCGCTCTTGGGACCTCCATGGCACCTCTTTGCATCCCCCTGGTTGTTGGAAATATGTGCTCCTGCCCTCTCTCAACGCCATATATGGGAACTCTGAGAACAGGGCATGTATTTCCAGGCTTCCTGTGCTAAGTACTGAGGCCAAAAATGAGAAGGCATTTTCTTTTTAAGTATATATGTATCAGTATCTCCAATCCTCAATTTCTTTTTCTGTAGAATGAGAATAATAATTTTGGCTTCAGAGTCATGATGATCAAATGAATATTATAAGCTGTATAAAACACATGGCATAGTATTATGGAAGCATGGTACCTGGCATATAACATTCAGTAAATTTTAACATTTTAGAGCATACAGAAGCGTGTTGCCTTCAAAATAAGAAATGTGGTTTGTTAGATGTCAGAAGAGCCAGTAATTAAGTGCTTAACTTTGTGAATAAAGATGTGATTTATCTCCTTTCTGCACTTAAGCAATTAATTAAGCTTTTAACTACTCAGATATGTCTTTTGAACTAGTATAACCAATTATTGTAGTCCCTATTGTCCCCTAATTTCAAGAATCAGGAGTTTATATTTTGGTTGTCCTTAGTGGAACATTGTGTCTTTTTATCCTGAAAATCCCTGACATCCACTACCAGAGATAGGCCTAGTGTTCTGGGCATGGCCCACCTCCTCATTAAACTTTGCCCACTGGTCTCAGGCCGTAGCACTATATAAGACCCTTTAAGTCCTGCAGCACTTACAGTTTTTAATCACTAATTTGATACGGATATTTTATGTGGAGTTGTTACTGATCTTTCTAAGTTCTGTGTTCATTGCCTTTTTGTGGACACTGCATATTTTAAAAGGAAAACCATAGGCTCAGAGTCAGGAAGGAACTGGGTGTGGTTGCCAGCTCATCCAGTTACTAGTTTTGTGGCCCCAGGCAGGTTAAACTCCTTGTTTGTAAAAGGGAAGTAATGAGAACTTCTTGCAAGGTTCATGCATGGATCACTGAACCAAATAAACATGATTTAGTGTGTATCCAGCTATGCTCCCTGTCAATCTTTTCATCCCCTTGCCTGGCACAGTCAGTCATTCAGTACCTGGAGTATCCAGCATCTCAGTAAGTGTTGAATGAATGATGAAAGAATGAAAATCAGGACTGGAATGTGCCATTCTTACTCTGAAGGGGAAGATTAGAAATGGATGACACAGTTCTTTCTGTAGTAGTCAGCATGTGGTAGTTTTCAGTGTATTTTCTCACTGATCAAAACAGTCAGTGTTTTGCGTAGATACGTAGGTTGTTAATATATACTTATGTTAGTGGTGGTCTTCTGCCAAATATTTTAAGTGGCAGTAAAGAATGATCCAGTGAGTTACTATCTGTATGTTTTGGGTGCAGATAGCATTGTTTAAGCGTATTGAATTGTATCTAGGCCATTTTTTCCAAACCCAACCCGCATTCATTGGAGATCTTGTGATAGTTGCCAGATGGGCTGTGAGCGTGTGAGGAAAACTATTGTTGGGCTCATGTCTTACTTGGAAAAGAGTTTAATTCCTGTCCACAGACAGCTATCAGACCAAGATGGAGTATCCCCGGTGTGCTGTTTCTGAAATGCCAAAGACTGCACGCTGATAGAGCAGCTGAGTCGCGGAAGCTCATCTCTCGCCCCCTTTCCCCAGACCATCGAGTCTAACTGGCGGTGTGGGCGGCACAACCTGCAGCGGATTCAGTGCCGCTCTGAGAACAGCAAAGGCGTCTACTGCTTACAGTATGACGACGAGAAAATTATCAGCGGCCTGCGAGACAATTCCATTAAGGTAAATGACTGCATTTGGTATGCGTTATTTTTAGAACTGTGGCTACATGTTAGAGGCTAGATGTGAAGTCTCCATTTCCTCCTGATTGGTTTTTATCTCTTTCACTCAATCTTGGCAGCTGTCTGCCCTCTGCTAACACTAGACCCCTGGATCCTCTCACTTCTTTCCCTTCCCGAAGCACATTCACTTGCTGTATTCTGTATTTAGGTGCAAGTAGAGAATATCCCAGTATCACAGGGCTCTTGGTTACTTTGCTAGCTGGTGAAAGTGTTGCTAACTTGCACATAAATCAAGAGTCATTGCCTTTTACGGTTTCTGTGAAAGGCTAAGTTGATAACAAAAAAGAATGATAGAGTAATTTATATTGTTTTTATTCACTTTTCAGTAGTAGATAAACTGGATCATTTCTTTGTGTTTAATGTTTAATGGCTCTTAACAAATTTTTTTCATATTGTTTGTAGCTTATTTTCTCATATTTAAGAAAATGTGTGATTTTTTAACTTCTGGTTATAATTTACATATGCTCTTTTGGTGTAAAGTTCTGTGAGTTTTGATAAGCACAGATAGTTGTGCAACCATAACAGTAATCAACAACCAGAACAGTTCTGCCATCCCTCAGATTCTTGGTCCTGCTTCTTTGTGTTTACCTATTTTGTTCCTCAGGCGCTGACAACTACCGATCTTTTTTTTTCCTGTCCCTATAATTTTGCCTTTTTGAGAATGTCCTGTAAATGGACTCACATAGTAAAACCTTTTGAGCCTAGGTTTTTATACTTAGCATTGTGCTTGAGATTCTGCTCCATTGTTGCATTTAACAATAGTTGATTCCTTATTATTGCTGAGTAGCATTCCTTTTTATGGTTACACCACACTGTGTTTATCCATTTACCTGTTGAAGGACATTTGTGTTCATAGTTTTTCACAATTATGAATGGAGAGAGCCACTGTAAACATATGCATGCATGTTTTTTGTGAGAACATACTATTATAATTTGCATTGGCCATTTGTAGTTAACTTTAGGAACACTGCAAATTATGATAGTATTTTTACAAGGGAAGAAAGAGGTGAAAGTGCTAGTCAGTCACTCAGTCGTGTCTGACTCTTTGTGACCTCGTGGATTGTAGCCCGCCAGGCTCCTCCATCCTTGGAATTCCCCAGGCAAGGGAGTGGGTAGCCATTTCCTTTTCCAGGAGATCTTCCTGACCCAGGAATCGAACCCAGGTCTCCTGCATTGCAGGTAGATTCTTTACAGTCTGAACCACCAGGGAAGCCCCAAGAAATAGGTCCACAAGAATCTATTTTTAACAATACATTCTTCAAAGAAAATCACTTCCCATCTTTCCCATTATTTGTGAACAGTCTGAAAAACTTGGAAACCACCGGAAAGATCAAAAGAAGGGAGAAAAACAGCACTCAGAGTATAGAGCCAGCTGTCACCATTTTACTTCCTTTTAATCTTTGCTTTAAAACATGCATAGTGTTTATGTCACTACGTGGATGACTTTTAGTCTGATTTTTCGAAAAACATAACTTAATAAAGCATTGTATTTTCTCATTAAAAACTCTCCATAATTTTCTGTGAAATTTTTTGTAAGATGCTGAACATTTTTCATCTTAAATTTTTCGTAAACAATGTCATGGGTTGAAGGGTGTGCATTCTTAAAGACTCTTAATAGATACTGTCATATTGTTTTCCAGAGGGTGAGCCAACTCTTTTCGCAGAGTTTATTTAAAAATTCTCTTTATATAAGGCTGCTAAGTATAATGGACACAGTAGTTACGGGGACAGAGTAAACCAAATAGTACATCTCTTCTGGAAGTTGTTCAATATTGCCTCTTCCCCTCTCATCATTTACCACCTGTTTGATGTTTATTGCTCTTAGTTACTGGAACACAGCTTTGTTTTGTTTTATGATTCAGAAAATAAGGTGAGATAACATTTATCAGAATGTGATATACTAAATTACTGTTTGTGGTTGATCTTGTCTCAATAGATTTGGGATAAAACCAGCTTGGAATGTTTGAAAGTGTTAACGGGCCACACTGGCTCTGTCCTGTGTCTCCAGTATGATGAACGTGTCATTGTGACTGGCTCTTCAGACTCCACAGTGAGGTGAGGATATGGCTTCACTAGTCTGAACTTGTATACCTTCCATGAGAAGATTGAGGTTCATACCCTCTTCTGCAGTAAAGTACACACATACCGTGTATATGTTTTTGTATGCTCTATTTAAAAACCACTTTTGGTATAGCTGCATTAGAGCAAAATAGACAGGAAAGCTAACTTTGTTAAGTAGGTCCTATTCCCATTACCCTACGTTACAGAGATGGCAACTTGCTTTCCTGTAAAAGCACATTACCTCGTATCAAGCTAGCTTTTCCCTGGAGACCATGCTCCAGAGGGTAGAGAAAGGAGGCAGGGTGTTGTAGGAGTGTGATGGGTAGTAACCTACAGATACTAGAAAGAATCGGAGGCAGTTATTTGCAGCACTTTAAATACTGTGCCAGATATTTTGTATGATGTTTTCCTGTTGAATTCTCACAGAAACCTTTCCAAATAGGTGAATAGTATCTTCTTTTATATAGGTGTAGTTTGGGGAAACAGGCCAGAGAGGCAAATAATTTACTCATATAGTTAATTTTGAGCCTTGCGTTTTTATCATTCAAGACTGTGTTGATATTATGTAGCTTTTCCAGTAGTGGAGACTCCAGTTCTCAGATGCCATCAACAAGGCCCAGGTGGTAAAGACAGAAGTGGCAGTGTTCTGTAGTAGAAGGGAAGCTGAGGTCGCTGGTTGGGATTGAGAGTAGAAAGGAAACCTTACTTGGATCTCCTCCTAAACCCCTGGGACAAGGACGTTTTTCACTCCAGATAGTTTTGGATTTTGGTGTGGTGATGAGTTCACCAGAGCCTAGAGATAATACGGTACAGCCTCAGCTGGAATGCTGGTAGCCGGAGAAAGGCCTGCCGTGTGGAGGAAAGGAAATGCCTCTCCTAGGGTGAGTCAGAGACTTGAAGAGGGTTGTTTTACAGGCACACCTAAGAGATAGAGATAGTCACCAGCACACCTATATCCTTTGCCTGACTCGGGGCTTCAGGCTGCTCCTGCTGACACAGATCATGTCTCAGCCCCAGAAGCATGAATCTTCCTCCTCTCCTCCACACGAACTTGTACGCTTAGGAGTTTGGGGTTACAGAAAAGTTGTGACGTGACGGATTGCCCCTAAGAACCCCGTCCCTCAAGGTTAAAGGAGCTGGAGACGCTGACTTTGTCCATAAAGCGGTCGGGTAAATAGACTGGTGTGGTGATTGAGGAGACAAAAATGACTTACAGTCTCCAGTTTGCAGTGGATAAATAATAGACTCAGAAGCTTGCCAAAGGTCGTAAAGAACCTCATGCTTGAAACCCAGCCACCAAGCCATCTTCTGTGTCATCTTGGGCTCATTGCAAAGCCCAAGGATGTCTTGAATCATTTTTTGTCTCCAGCACAAGCCTGCAAACACCATCCCTGAATACCTGGGCAGAACTGACCTTTTTGAAACCATCTGAACATTTCTTCCCATATAGAAAAATTGCTTCTGGGGGCTCCTTTTAAGCATGGTGTCAGGTCCCAGTCGCCAAGTACATGTGAAGTCCACACTTCCCCAGCCTGCTATTAGGGTCAGTACTAATAGTGGGCCCAGAGCACAGACTCTGGAGTCTCTTCCTGGTTGTCTCAGTAATTAAGCATTGTGCTCTTCTGTTCTGCTCTAGAGTCTGGGATGTGAACACAGGCGAAGTTTTGAACACGTTGATCCACCACAACGAGGCTGTACTCCACTTGCGCTTCAGCAACGGGCTGATGGTGACCTGCTCCAAGGACCGCTCCATCGCCGTGTGGGACATGGCCTCTGCCACCGACATCACTCTGCGCCGGGTCCTTGTCGGCCACCGGGCTGCTGTCAACGTCGTGGACTTCGACGACAAGTACATAGTGTCCGCCTCTGGGGACAGGACCATCAAAGTGAGTGTGTCCACAGTGAGAACTCTGTTTATTCCCATCCCTTCTGCGCATAGAGAAATCCGAGGTGGCTTAGACCAGCCTCACATCTGGCAAGATCTCGATTCTTCTCCATTTGTGCTTGTGAGACATCAAGGCATGCTCATTCTTTGTTTCTAGAGTCATAGGCAAGGTCTGAGAAGAGGGTCACGAGCAGTCCTCTGGCTCAGGAAAGGAAGTTGTTGCTGTTGATGACCTTTCCATGGGGAGAGAGCTCCCTGCAGGACATGTGTCACGCGCTGGGTGCTTCCCACCACTGCCTCACTCCACCCGCTCAGCACTCCTGTTGAGCCATGTTTTACAGATGGGCTGGACTGGAGACCACCACACAGCTAGTCAGTGGCAGAGCTGCAATTTGATTTATTCACCTAACCTTGAGAGCCTGACATATCATCGACCCTGGGCTCAATGCTAAAGATTCAGTATTGGGCAAGACACAGGAGCTCAACATGTGGTGTAAGGCAGGCATGTGATAAGCAGTTACAGTCTGGGTGATCCGTCAGACACAGTAAATGCAGTGCTGATTCCAGTATCCTTGTGAACTTTTAAAATGTTTAGCTTTCCTTTTATTCTTACAGCAGCCTTATTGAGATATAACTCACGTACCATAAGATTTATTATTGTAAAGCATACCATTCAGTGATTTAGTATATTCATAGTGGTGTTTGACTCTCACTAGTTTCAGAATATTTTCATCACCCTCAGTAAAAACCTCATGCCTGTTAGCAGTCAACCGCTATTCTCTTCCTCTGATCCCTGGCAATCTACTTTCTGTTTGTAGATCTGCCTATTGTAGATGTTTAAGGTAAATGTAATTGTATGTTACGTGTGGCTTTTTGTGTCTGGCCTCTTTCAGTGAGTGAGGTATTTTCAGGGTTCAGCCATGTGCTTTGTAGCGTGCATCAGTGCTTCACTCCTTGTGATGACTAAGTGAACTTCTGTGTGTGGACCTTCCACATTGTGTTCATTCATTCATTGGTTCAAGAATATTTTGATTGTTTATACATTCTATCTATTATAAGTAATGCTGCCATAAATATTTGTGTACAGATTTTTTGCAAGTACATATATTTTTAATTGTCTTGGGATGGTAACTCTGTGTTGAACATTTTGAGGAACTGTCAAACTGTTTTCCAAAATGACTTCATCAGAAACCTTCCTTTTATGACCTATACTGGCCAGCATTCTAGTATCTAGTTCCACACATCAAGACTAGATTGCATCAAACTTCAGATTGGATAGCCTGGAAGCTGAAAAACTAGGACTTGTGGCAACTCATTCATCACTCAGTCACACCAATTTGTGCAAGACCAGTGTCTGCAAGCCAAGAGGGTTTGGGCCCTATTATAAAACAGATGTTGCATAATATCAGCCCAGATATTTCTCCATATCCTCACTAACACGTGTGTGTATGTGTGTCTTTTTTATTATAGCCATCCTAGAAGGTGTTTAGTAGTATTAAATCTGCAGTTTTGCTTCCCATTTTCCTAATGACTAATGATGTTGAGCATCTGTTCATGTACTTATTGACCATTTTTATAAGTTCTTTGAAGAAACATCTACTTAAATCTTTTGCTCATTTCAAAGCTTAGATTATTTGTCTTTTTATTATTCGGTTGCAAAAGTTCTTTACATATTCTGGTTACAAGTCCCTTATCAGATAAAGTTTAAAATTTTCTAATTTATTTTATTTTTTGGCTGTGGGGGCGGTCTTTGTTGCTGCACGTGGAGTTTCTCTCGTTGCGATAAGCAGCAGCTACTCTTTGTTGCGTTGCACAGGCTTTTTATTGTGGCGGCTTCTCTTGTTGCAGAGCACAGGCTATGGTGCATGGGCTTGTTGCTCTGCGGCCCGTGGGATCTTCCCCAACCAACGATCAAAGCGGTGTCCCTTGCATTGCAAGGTTCTTAACCACTGAAAGAAAGTGAAAACAGGGAAGCATGTTTTCACTTTCTTGATAGCATCCTTTGAAACACTTTTAACTTGGGTGAAATTCAGTTTACCAATTTTTTGTCGTTGTTGTTACCTGTACTTTTACTGTCATATCTGAGAAATTGCCTAGCACAAGGCCACAGAGATTTACTTTTGTTTTCTTCTGAGGTTTATAGTTTCAGTTCCTTCATTTAGGTCGTTGATCCATGTTGAAGTAAATTTTTGTATACGGTGTGACATGGGGATTCAACTTCACCCTTTTACCTCTGGATATCTAGACAGCCCATTCAACTACAAATGCAGCTAATAAAATAATTCAGGGCACATTGGTTGCTTTGTGTCTCATTTGGCCTGTATTAAGTGTGTTTGTGGACATCTGAGTCTTGCAGACAGCTTCACAAAAGGGGGATTATTTATTTCACATACATAATATTAGGAGTGGTGTGTCAAAACAAATGGAGCTGTTTGAGAAACTCTGCTGGAAAAGAGGAGGATGTAAAAGGTGAAGCCTTTTCACATCAGTTACATTGGGTTTGACATGTCAGCTGGCATAAAAACATAAAATCTGGCCCAAACCCTTCCCTCTAGGCAAATGAATGTTGGAAGCCTCCAGGAGAAGTTCTCTTTGAGAAGATCTCCGGGTCTGGAGACCTCACAGCTCCCTCACTGCAGCTCCCTCACTCCACAGCCAAGAGAGTGCTGCGCTGTCCAGCCTGTTCCCCAGCCTCCGCAGCAGAGTTCCTAGCCAAGTGTTCTGGTCGTTCTTAGCAGTTCTGCTTTTGTTCTAAGATGTCTTGTTGAGAGCTTTTCCGCATCCGTTCTTGACAGTATTGCTAATTGCCTGCAGGTCTGGAGCACGAGCACCTGTGAGTTTGTCCGCACTCTGAATGGGCACAAGCGTGGCATTGCCTGCCTCCAGTACCGGGACCGGCTGGTTGTCAGCGGGTCATCAGACAATACCATAAGGTGGGTAGAAGCGGCTGTGCCGACACAGTGGGCTCATTGTTGCCATCGCATTGATGTCTCTCTCAGTCCTAATGCTCAACAGACTTGGTCTGGGGGCTGCTTCAGATAAGCAAACTTCAGGTAATTTTTCTATGTGTGTCTGGCTCTGCATACTAAAGTGGGTGAATTGTGTATGTCCTGGGTGTTCCTGCAAGATTCCCCCAGTGCACAGGGTTTTACAACCTCACCTCCACCCAAAATTGCTTAGTACCCAAATGCCTCAGAACAGAGCCTGATGCTCTGCTTCCCTCACCTGTGAGCTCCTGCCTCTCTCCCCAACAGATGGGAGTGTCATCAATTCCTGTTTAGTCGTTTATCTCCCTTTTTTCTCCCCAACGCTCGTTGTCCTTGCTTTCTAATAAATATCTCTATCCTTAAATACTTTTTATTGTATTAAAAACTTTCCTCAAATATCTACTTAATTATCCCAGGTCTTTTTTTCACCATCCCAACATTTGCTGGTAACCTTTATAAACAAATTGGCTGTTTGAGCAAAATACGGATTCGGTTCAAGATTATTTTTTTAAAAAAAGAATGAAAGCAGATACATTATAGCTATAACTGCCAAGAGTTTTCTTTACCATTTTAAGTGTGAAGATATCATAAAAGTCCGTTGACAGTTTGAATCTTCGTTCTGTTGCATTCTCTGTGCTTTGCATTATGTAATAATAAACAATCCATAACTTCCTCACTGGAGTCTCTCAGCTTTTGCAAAATAATAATGTGCATTGCTGTCTAGTTTAAGGAAGGGAACCTCGAGTCATAGGGGCAGTGCTGACTGGCTGTCTTCACAGTGGGTCAGGAAGCCACCCTCACTGATTGCTGAGAGCTGTTGCTTAGGATAGAATAGTCATTGGATGTGTGACAGGAGCTACTGGGCTCTACTACTGGAGGCTAAGAAAACATCAGTATAGATTTGATAGCTTTGTGCATATTAGTTTACTGTGATTTCTCTTTTGCAAATAATGTAGACATGTCAGTGATAATAGAAAAAACCCTCTATTATACATAAATCATATACAGAGAAAAGGGCTGTATGTAGTCAGTGGCTTCATATTTCTAAGACATACACCCAGTGAGAGATAGCCACTGTGCCCTGGGTAGCCTGAGGTTGCAGTCGGTCATAGGAAGGGGATGTCCCTAAGCTAATCGGGAGAGGAGACTACCAGCTGGTCCACTGATCCTAATCACAGTGGGCCTCATGGCCTCCAGGCTTCAAGTGCCTGGGTTGGAAGCCTAACCCTCTGGGCCGTCTCTCTCATCTCCCCTTCGCCCATATGCTTTTTCTTCTTTGCAGCCTACAATCCTCATCTCCCCCAGAAAAATCCTTCCCAGATCATTTGACTCCTTGGTTTGATCAATTCAGACTTTACTAGAATGCCTAGGAACTAAACATAATTGAAATTTCTTGTTTGTTGGTCTTATTTAAATAATAACAACATGATTTTTTAAAGTTTCAAACTATATAAAATGAAATACAGTGAAAAGTAAGGCTTCTTCCCAAGTTCTTAAAAAATACCCGAATAAGATACACATGTGTCTTTGAATGTGTGTAATGTGGCAGGAGTGAAACAGAAATAAGGGCTCCCAGGACGGCGAAGATGGTGTGGATAGTGTGGTCATGTGCGAGGCTGGCTCACAGAGCTCTGTTTTTCACTGAAGGCTGTGGGACATTGAATGTGGCGCCTGTTTGAGAGTCCTCGAGGGACATGAAGAATTAGTCCGATGCATCCGGTTTGATAACAAGAGGATTGTCAGCGGGGCCTATGATGGGTATGTGTTTCAGATTTTCAAATGGCACAGCCATAACTATACGAAGAGGAACAGGAAGTACTGCTTATGAAGCAGCCGTGTATTGCCGGGCCCCGTGCTGGGTGTTAATATTTCCTTGGTAATGGTGGATGGCAGGTGTGACACCACTTGATGTGGAGGACACTCAGGCCCAGAGAATGAACTAAGCTTATGCTTTTACCATTATCATAACCTGAAGGGAGTAGCTTAGGCTGTGCGGAAATTCACTTCTCTGTCCCAGCCCTAAATTAAACCAGGCTTTCTTGTGTGTGTATGGTGAGTTCAGTGATAAATTTCTTTTTCCCCTTTTGGTACATCCTCTTTAAAAAGCCGCATGACTTTTAAAATGAGCAAATGGCAACCATAAACCTGTCAAGATGACCTTATATATACTTCACTGAGTGAGTTGGTATGTTCATACTCCTATTATTAACTTTCAGTGTTTGCTTAGTTTGGAGAAAGGTATCCTTGGAATTTCACCAAGAGCCCTAGCTTCTGTCAGTGGCACCTACTCAGCCCTAGAGAACCCCCTGATGAATGAATTTGGTGACACAGATTATCAAGTCAGGAATTGAATTTAGATAACATGAAGTTGTTTTCTTGTATCCCCTCAAATAATAGTTCTTCACCATTTCAGCAATTCTGAGAATGTGTAGGTCCTTACTTCTTCCAAAGCAAGTGTAATTGGTTTAAATACCTTGTCAAAACATCAGCAGGTTCCCCACTATCTTTTAATATAGGCAGTTCAAATGCACTCCTTTTTGTCAAGGAAATGCTTGACAGTGTGTAAAACCTTAACTTTCCCACTCATTGTGATCTTATTCTCCTTTCTAGGAAAATCAAAGTTTGGGACTTGCAAGCTGCTCTCGACCCCCGAGCCCCAGCAAGCACGTTGTGTCTGCGCACATTGGTGGTATGTGATCTGTTGGAATGGGAAGTGCTTCCCTGTGTTGGCAGTTGGCCCCCTGCAGATAGACCTCCCTGAGCCCATCACGGGAAAGCTTCTACATCTCACAGCGTTCCTTCTGCCAAATGGACTCTTCCATTAGTTTAGTCAAAATCAGAGACTATTTTACATTGATATCACTGTGAGCTCTTTCCTCGGGAGTGTTAACACAGCTTAAAATATGAAAGCAGGCCTCCTCATTTGTAGATGGACTGGTTTCCTCCTGGAGCGTGAAGTATTTCCTGTCTGCAGGTTTGGGAGATTTCCTAATACGGGTGTCTGTGGCTGGGTTGTGTTTTACAACACAGCACGTTTTGTATGTTAGGGTGAACTTTCCCCTCAATCTGTATTCTAGGCATTATTGCTGGCATACAGGAATACTTGTTTTTATATGTTCATTTTATTTTAGCAAGCTCATTAGCAAGCTTACTTCACCAAGCTCATTATTTCTAATAATCTGTTTGCTTTTGTTGTATTTTTGAGGAGACAGTTGTCTGAAAATATGGATTGATTTTTCTTATTTTTAATAGTTTTAGCTTCTATTTCTTCCCTTCTTGCGTTGACTAGAACATGCAGAACTTTAGTCAGGGCCATTCTTGTTTCCTTCTTGATGTTAATAGGAATACTTCTGATATCTCACCATTAATTCCGATGTTGGCTGTGGTTTGAGATAGGTATGCTTGGTCATGTTAAAAACACTATCCTTCTGGGCCTAGTTTTTACAGTGTATCAAGAATAGATATTAAATATTGTTGCGAGATGATCAGGCAGTTTTTCTTCTTTGACATATGAATGGGCCAGAATCTAGAATACAAAGTTAAAGAAAACCCTTGAAGTAGAAGCAGAATATGTGTTCCTTGGGTGAAGGGCAAAGCTCAGTAAGCTCTGGAGACTTATTTAGGAAACCTGGATAAGGAGCTGTATTTTTAGCCTGTGCCAGCTCCCTGGTAATGAGATAAGAGGGATTGTCAAGGGCTCATTTATTCATCAAGCTGATATGTTTCCCAGGAACACTCTGGACGTGTGTTTCGGCTACAGTTTGATGAATTTCAGATCATCAGCAGCTCGCACGATGACACGATTTTGATTTGGGATTTCTTAAATGTGCCTCCCAGTGCCCAGAATGAGACCCGTTCTCCCTCCAGAACATACACTTACATCTCCAGATAACAGTCTGCACTTTACCCGTCTCAGGTGAGTACTTCCCCACTTGTAACTTGGCTGATTGAGTCCACCTTCCCTTTGGGGACGTAACAGGAACCAAGGTGGTCAGTCTTTGTTAGAGACATCAGCTTTGCAGAGTTCTAGGATAGAACTCTAGTATAGTTCTAGTATCTTTATGGTCACATCAAAATAAGGTCTGAATCAGAATTCTGATTATTGCAGGTTTTTGTATTGCCAGAAACTATGGTTCCTGTTTTTAAAACCGTTTCTCAGGTCATACCAACTTAATACCAGTAAAAATCCCCCAATCTGTTTTGCAATATAAGGATCTTCTTTTTCTCTTTCTTTCCTGTCTTTCAGTTCTATGTTTAAAAAAAAAAACCACCATCAACCAAATTCTTAAAACTACCTCTCCTTCCTCCCATTACAGTCCACCCACCACCACCATTCCCTGAAGGAGGAGTCAAAGAAGGGTGTTTGTTGAGGGAGCCCCTAAAACTCACTTTTTATCCATTAGACTCAGCAGGTACCCTGGAGAGTTCTTTGCCCTGGTTACAGGCAGACTTAGAGCCATTCTAACCATGGATGATGGCATGTTTTGATTACAAAGGTTATCCGTTAATAGAGGATGAGAAGCCTTCCTTGGCTGTGTCCTTGGAACTGATGATCATGATCATCTGGAGCAGTAACCCCAACTGAGAATTCCGCAAGGAGGCCTCTGCGTTCTGGGCACATTAAACTTTGTAGATTGAAGAAATAATGTTGTGTGTATTGTACTACCACGTATGTAAAGACTGTGTTAATAAAATTCATATTTATGTACATTACTTAGTGCTTAGTAGCTTTTTATCATTGTATATTTTTCTACTTATTGAATATTAGAAATGTAAAGAAAGTCCATGTGTAGAATTGTGACATTTGTTGGTGAAAAGATAGGGAATCACTGGTTTATAGATCACTAAGTTGACATCTTTTCAAATACTCCTTATTTCTGCTCCAGGAAGTTTGACTTACTCAAGGGTCAGCAAACTACAGCGAGAGGCCAGATTTGACCCTCTGCCCAATCTTCTTTATCCTTAGCACAGCAGTTTAAGAATAGTGTTTTGCACTTTAAATACTTGAAAAACTTAACAGTATTATTTTAAGACATGTGAAAATTATGTAAAATTCAAATTCCAGTGCCCATAAATAGTTTTATTGGAAACAGTCATGTCTGTGTCTGTGAAACCAGGAGTTTCAACATCTAGCTCTTACCTTCTGTCCTGTATACACTCGCCCTCCCCAGCCACAGCTATTGTCTGTGGCTTTTTTCGTGCTTCAGTGGCAGAATTGAGTAGTAGTTGCAACAGAGACCATGTGGCTGACAGCCATCTAAAATCTGTACACATTCTGACCTTTTAAGAAAAGTATGCTGACCTCTGGTCTTGCCCCATTGCATCTGTTAGTGGGAAGCCAGGGGTCTGCATCAGGAATGGCCAATGTGTTTTTTTCTTCATGCCAACTCAGTTTGAGCAGCAGTGCCTGGTTGGAGTACTGCTGGTCAGTAGGAAGGATGACGGGACCCCACGTGGACCCAGGAGGACTCAGTGCCCCCACAGTTGGCTGTGCCTCCTTGGCTGCAGGAGCTGAGCCACGGTGGTGACCCTTAAGTCACATACATCATTGCTGTTCCTGGTCTCAGGTGTGTTCCTGGTGTATCTTGTGATAATGGCCATCTCCCTCACTGCTTTCTCTCTGGATAGATTCTTTACAAATCAGCTGAGAAATTCACATGCCACACTTTTTACATTTATTAAATTACAGGAAATTACAGAGGAAGAAGGCAAGGATCTCTTGAATGCTTGCTCATCCCTGCCTCAGCCTTCCTTCCTCCAAAGAGAAAGAAATAGATGAGGAAGGAGGAATGGACCTGAATGAAAACTGGTTTCATCCTTCCTTCCTGGGATTTTCTTCTCCCTCTTCAGCCCACCCTTGATCCTGCTACCAACTGTGGTTGTCTTCGCCCTGCCTCTGCCCTTCACTCGCTCCCTGTTGCCTTCAGGAACAGGGCTTGGCTAGGACTAGCTACCAGGAGTTTCACCCTCTCACTCTTCCCTTCTGTCCTCTTTGCCCTCCCCCACCCCCGCCTCTCATTCTTCCCTCCCCAAAACCCAGTGCTCCAAGCAGACTGAACTCTGCCCCAGCCCCTCATCACTCCTCAGACCTCTGACCCTTGCTCCCCTTGCTCGCGTTGTCAGGGCTTTGTAGAGATCAGCACCCCACCTCCTCTCCTTCACCTGATCCGACTTGGTTTATTCTTCGGCGTTGAAATGGTGTGCACGCCTGTCTCTCTTACAAGGCTGTGGTGCTCCTTTTTGTTCTGGAGCCCCAGTGTCTAACCCCGCATAGTGCACCATGAGCGCTCACTGGCATTGGTTGGCCAAGTATGACGTCTTTGTGCCCTTTCTCCTCAGCCAACCAGAATCTGACCATAAATAAATAAGTCTGCATAAGAAAGTGCAGTGTATTCATACAGTCACCTTCCGCAAATGTAAAGAGAATCACTGAGTAAGAAACTGGAATCAATTGTCCAAACTAGCAGTCAAAGTACTAGATAGATTCTTCATATACACAGGTGCCTATACGTACGTGTCTCCCTCTGCCCTGTCCCTTTGCTAATCTCCATTTTTGTTCTTGAATCAATTTTATTGAGGTGTGATTTTTATAAAACAGATTGTACCCACTTAAAGTATGCTGTGTGACAAATTTACATACCCCTGCAACTTCCTCCACAATCCAGATAAGAACGTTTCTATCACCCCCAGAAGTGCCCTTGCGTCCTGGAGTCAGAACCTGACCCCACCGTAGCCTTAGCAAACACTGACCTTTCTTTCACTAGATTCATTTCCATTTTCCACAGTTGCACCATCCACTTTGGTAGTCATGAGCCATATGTAGCTCTTAGGCTCGAGAAATGTGTCCAGTTTGATTTAGGAACTGAGTTTTTAATTACATTTAAATTGAATTGGATTTTTAATTATATTTCATTATACTTCATTTAAACTTAAAACAGCTACATGTAGCTAGTGACTACCATGTTTGGACCAGCATCATTGTAAGAGCTTAGCTTTGACATTAGGTCTTTGATCTTTTTAGAGTTAATTTTTGTATATAGTGTGAGGTAAGAATATCATTGTTCTTGTTTTGTATACAGCCATCTAGTCATTCCAGCGCTATTGGGTTAAGAGGCTATCCTCTTCCTATTGAATTGCTTTAGTACGCTGTCAAAAAATCAATTCCCCACTTGTTTGTAGTTGCTTTTCTGGCCTCTGTTCTGTTCTGTGATCTATGGCTATCCTTTTGCCAATACCACACTGTATAATAAGTCAACTTTAAAAACATTGTTTTGATTCTTTTAGGTCCTTTTGGTTTTCATACTCATTTTTGAATGAAATTGTCAAATTCTATGAAGATTATGGGATTATGATCAGAACCGCATTAAGTCTAAAGATCATTTTGGGGAGAATTTCCGTCTTTAACGAATGTTGAGTCTTCTGACCCATAAGCCCAGTATATCTCTTGATCATTTAAGTCTTCTTCAGTTTCTCTTGAGCAGGGTCTTGGCAGTTCTTAGTGTGAAGTCTTGCACATCTTTTGTTAAGTTGATTCCATTCTTAATTTCCATTCTAAGCTATACATTTCTCTCTCTGCGTTGCTTTCGTTGTATCCCAGTGCCTCTGCCTTTATTTTTCCCATGTTGGAGACATGCGTAAAACAGAACACGGACAGCTCCACTGTGCCTGAGCTGAGATGGACTGGGTCAGAGGAGTGGGTGAATCACCCAGCAACTTAAATGCATCTCTTTGGTAGTTTTGAAATGTGCCACTCTGCCAGAGAAGCACGTGACACACTCTGAGACGTCAGCAGTGTGTTTTCTCCCCGCTCTGGCATATTTGATAGATGAATTATAGAGCATAGTAAACTTTCACAAATTGGACAACTTTTATAGACTTCGTGAAACTGCCCTGAAACATGGTTCCTTTGATTGAGAGATGAAACAATGATCACCAGGGCTCGCTCTCATTGGCTCTGGTGGAAAGAAAACTGAGGTGTTACTTCTTCCAGTCCATCCTCTCACCCCCTTTCTGGGAGAACAACTGTGTTGTGATCCACAATTACAAATCAGTGGAAAAATCTTATCTGCTTTTTAAGCATCACAAGCATTGAAACCTCAAATGTGTTTGTCTCTTCAAAGTGAACTACTTTTGACAACTTTGGCAGTCAACTTTATAAATTTCATTGCTCTTTTCCAAGTTCTTTTCATTTATTGTAACAAGGAAAAATTATTCCCATGTGATACTGTAAGATTTGTGCATAATAAGAAGCACTACCATAATGATGATTTAACCTTGCAGTAAGATATTTACCCCTAAAATACAAGGTAAGAGTATTTCTATGTCGGGAAATTAAGCAGTAGATTTATTTGCTGAGTCATTTTTTAAAAAATTACTGACTTCTAAGAGCTATGTATACAGTAGCTCTCTTTTTCATTAGAAGACAATATAGGATCATTATTTGGAAATTAGTGAAAGTTGGTAAGCCAAAAGAAGAGAATAAATTCCTTGGTTTGCTATTGTTAACTCCTTTGTATGTAGCCTTTCAGGCTTTTAAAAATTGTGGTTGATAACTGTGCTTCTCCCCCCCTCCCCTTATTGTGAAATTATTGTCTGTTAACAAGGTCACTGTTTATCTAAATTATTGTTCCTAATGGCAAAATAAAATTTGATTGTTGGGATATGGCCCTGTTATATATTTATATTTTCCCCCCAGCTTTTAGCTATTATAAAACACATTGCCATGATTCTTTCAGCTTAGTCTTTGCCCAACCCTTTATTACCTTTGGATAGAATTCTAGAAATGTCTACAGTGTCTAGGTTGAAAGGTATGATATTTAAAGACTTTTGATACTTAGAGTTACCCTGCAGAAGAGTTACATCTGTTGACATTCCCACTAGTAGCATTTGAGAGTGCTGACTTCTAATCTCTGAGTGTTAATATTTTTAAAATAATTCAAGTACTGTTCATATCCTTTATGGGGAAAATAGTGGCAGATGTAGTTGAATCTGTCTTGAATTCATTGAGAAACTTATTAGGATTTTTGGTCTTAGTGAAAATTACCAGCCTTTTAGGAAAATTGCCTTTAAATAATATATAAGCTTTAAAAACAAATCAAAAGCTTTAAAAAAACAACCCCCCACCCCTTTTTCTTTCTTTCTCTTTTACGCCAAAGAGTTTTAGACCTAAAGGCGACTTAGATCTTCCAGGCCAATGGTTTAGTGCAGTGTTTGGAAAGGATTGTAACTTATTAGTGGTTGTGAAATCATTTCAATGGAGTTTGACTTTGGGTGAAATTTAGGATATAAAGTGCCAACCTGCATTGTTCATAGTAATGATAAGTATTGTTTCATGAATGTTCTGCTTAGTGTGTGTGTGTGTGTTTATGTACATGGGTGAATGTAGAGATTGTGATTAAAACATGTTCCTCACTCAAGGTCATGTGTGCCAAGTTGCTTCAGTTGTGTCCAACTCTTTGCGACCCCTTGGACTATAGCCCGCCAAGCTGCTCTGTCCATGGGATTCTCTAGGCAAGAATACTGGAGTGGGTTGCCATTTCCTCCTCCAGGGAATCCTCCCGACTCAGGGACTGAACCCTTGTCTTGTACATCTCCTGCATCGGCAGGCAGGCTCTTTATCACTAGTGCCACCTGGGTAGCTCACTCAAGTTCATGGTCAAAAAAAATAGAGACCATTCAGTTGCCTCGCCCTCTGCATTGTGTTTTCCTCTTATAAATGATTTCTTTCAAAAAGAAGTAATTCCTGACTATTAGCATTCTATTTAGAATGAATACTTTAGGGGCTTCCTTGGTGATCAGTGGTTAAGACTCCACACTGCCAATGCAGGGGGCCTGGGTTCAATCCCTGGTTGGGGAACTAGATCTCACACGCTGCAGCTGACATCCCAGCGCAGCCAGTTTTGTTTGTTTGTTTGTTTAAAGAAGGAATACTTTATTTACTAGCCTTTACATATTTTTTGTTTTACAGTGACAGATAAAGGCTCTTGGTCTGTCATAAGAGAGGCCCCTAGTGGGCTCTGGGTGGCATAATGTAAGATAATGCTAATTACAAAATGTAACTTTAAGCATATATCACATGCATAACTTTTAGCAGTAGTGTGAAAAATGGTAGGGCATAGGGTCAGTCATCTCTTTGAATCCCCTCTCTTGTCACTTAAGCTAATGCTTTTTTTCCCCTTGAAGTCTAGTTTATTTGCAATGTTGTGTTAATTTGTGCTGTACAGCAAAGTGACTGAGTTATACACATAAATATATTCTTTTTTATATATTCTTTTCCATCATGGTTTATCCCAGGATATAAGGGCTAATGCTTTAAACTAAATAATGTTTCTGACCCTCAGTTCTCTCATTTGTTAAGTGAGTATAATAGTTGCTCCCTCATAAGTTTGTTGTGAGGTTTAAATAAATGTGATGCCTGGCATATAGTATGCTCGAAACAGTTGGCAGCTTCTGTTTTGATGCTGATTATTTGACAATGAGTGTTAACGTGTGCACAGCAATGTACGTGTCTTTGTGGAGATGAATGGGCTGTGATATATATCTTCACATCCAACCAGAATATCCATCCATGCTCCCTTTGGTTTTTTTGTTTGTTTGTTTGTGTTTGTTTTTTTCAGGGTTTCCTAGTCTTGAACTACTGGCTACGCGGCTACCAAATGCCTAAGGGAGTTCTTCACAGCTGAGTTAGGCTGGAATTGGTTCTAGACGCTGGGCAGATGCAAAGCAGCCTAACTCTTCAAGTACCGGCATTTCTCACCTCCGATTCCGGCCTCTGCTTTGAGGATACCTTAGCCTCACCGACTTTCAGTAGTACAGAAGCCCACTTCCTCCCCCTACCAGTGAAAACAAATCTAACGCTTCAAATGTAAATTTTTCATATGAGAGGAACGTAAAGTCTGTTTTGCAGAAGTAAATCGACCGTCAAGAGAAGACTTGGCCTCTAATTTATATTGCTTTGCACTTTGGTCTGGTATTAAGAAACAGCATTCTTCGGTGAAATTTTGGGTGCCAAACAGCTACCCAGAATGTCCAGGGCTTTCCTTTTCAGAAGTTCGCATTCTCCTTTTGACCGTCCAAGTCATGATGAATTCTGACTTGTATTAGGAACATGTTGGACAATGGAAACATTTCTCTGGATTGATTAATATTTTTTTGGATTATACTTCCTTTCTGTACCAATTTCTTTTAATTTAAAGAACTATAAGCCAGGTTATATTCTCTGCCAACAGGTGATATAGCTCCTTTTCTGTTAACTGTTCTCTGTGCCCGCCACCGTCTCCTGATATTCAGTAGAGTAACACCTTCACATGTGTGCTTGCCTCCTAATTTAAAATACTGTGTCCGCATGTAGATATAATGTACATAACAGTTTAACCTCAAGGTTGCTCGAGTCAGGGCCCCCATGCCTGAGACACTAATACACGGTGTGTTCGCACTTAGCCATGGGCTGGGCTCAAGAACCCGCTCCCAGGGTCGATGTGGACGACCTAGAACCCTTCCTGCAGTATTCATACAGTGTTTTTATTTTGTCATTGTGCGTGTGTGTGGGGTGTGTGTGTGTTTAATGGGAATCTTGTTTTACGATGTAATTTCTGAAGTTGAACACGAAATGTTTTGTTTGTTGTGCAGTATATACAATAAGAGAGGTACCTTAAATGTTTTTGTTGTTCTTTTCCTCATCTGTACTCCTCCGTATTCGTGGTTACTTCCCATGGCATTCATCTGATTTCTCATCCCAGGTCACGCTCTGTGTGTTAGTAACGCTGGAAAGGGAAGGGCGAGACAGCCCTACTCACTGACTGTCCCACCTCCGGTGTTTGTGCATCCTGCCCCGATCGGGTTGGTGGCAGGGCCCATTTGTGTGTTGGAGCCCGGGTTCCAGGTCAGGCTGGTTCAGGGGCCTGTCTTTCGTGGAAGAGTCCTCCCAGGAGGTGTGAAGCCTCAGGCTCACGAACCCCATCCCTGTCGTCCCTGGTGCCTGCTGCCGTGGCCCCAGCAAGCTCCCCTGGCTCCCGGGTGCTCCACAGTCGGAAATGTATGAATGGGACTGTCACACTGACCTGCGTGGAAAGGATGTTGGTGTCCGGTCGGCCCTCCTTTTCCCTTGTCCAGTATTAGGTTTTGATTTGCCCTTTGCCACTGTTTCCAAAGATCAAGGAAGGTCGCTAACATTTTCAAGGACCAATGAGAACCTCCTGTTAACTAAACCTCTTCCCGTTAGAGCACACTCTCCCTATGGGGGAAGGTACCTGAGCTCTGCTTTGTCCTTTTGCATTAAGAACGGTGTGGGGATCAATGTGTGTGTCTGTGATTGCTTATTGGGTTGGTTGGTTTTTTTGTTTTCCTTTGTCCTTTTAAAAAATAACATCCTTCTCTTGTACACGTTATTAAGTTAATTTCTATTTTTGAGGAGTCTCAAAGTATAAAAAAATACATCTCCATTCATCCGGTGGATGTGTGAGCCTGAGGGTGGTTATTATGCGAGTTGTCTTCACTGACCCGCTCTTCATCCTACAGCTTTAACAGCAGACTGGGTAGGAGAGCCGGGGTGGGGCAGAGGGGAGGGGAGGAGGCGGTGCTTCTGAACGATGGACTTCCTGTTGTTTTGCATGTCTAATATAGAAGTTCCTGTTCCTTGGGAGATCATGGCCTTTGAATATGCACACAACCTTGAATTGTGCCTACAAATTATAGCAGGGGACTTTGGCACCCAAGGAATTCTGACTCTCTGGGGTTATAGTAGTGACTCCCAGCCGTACTCTGGACTTTATTTTGCTAACCATAATTGAGCAACTGTAAATTACTGCTATATTAATGTTTTAAAGCACTGGGATAGTCTAATTCTAACTTGTAATTAATTATGTTTGCCAATTATCTGTTTGAAATAAATTTGTGTCTGAACATCTATTAAAACTGTTAAATTGTACAGATATTATTCATGACAGCTTTGTACTGTGGAATGTGCTTAATAAAAAACAAAAAGTTTGACCTTTGTCCAATAAATTGCTAAGTAATGTCAATAAATCAAGTATGAGTATTACGCAGTACACCTGATCTGGCTTCATGCAATTGTTATTTCAGCTACTAATTCAAAGCCAATACTGTATTAATAAAGTGTTGCAATACTATGATGTTCTATTAAGAAATTTCCGCGCCCCCTCCCAAAAAAAACAACTGTTAACATGCTGTCAGTAATTCAGTGACATACAGTTAAAGTTTGTAGATTAAAAAAATAAAGAAACATCTACTCTGCACCATGAGGTTGAAGGCAAAGTACTCTTTTTTGGCCTGTGAGGACTGGTATGAGATAATGCCTGTCTCTGCCTGGGGCCTTTTCCTGAAAGCCGACTTCAACCTCAGGAGCTGGAGGCTGGCTCAGACCTCCTCCCCAGCTAGTTTGCTTCCCACAAATGCTTAATTGCTTCAAAAGTTACTATGAGAATGGTCCCTTAATTGTGCCCAAGGGCTCAGAGTGGGAGTGGATCCTCTGAATCCAGGGGGTTGGGGGCATGTACAGTTAAGTTGCAGCCCTTTAAGGGACATGAAATTGTCTTTCCTTTCGGCAGATCGACACATTACTGAGGACTAAAGCAGAAGGAATACAGTTAGTATCTTCAGGAGTCCTGAGTAGTTGCAGAGCTTTCCTGATAACTAGCTCAGTAGATTATTTGGACTTTGTTGAGATGAAATAAGAGTAATCAGACACAGCTTTGCTCCCACTCATTTTTCTTGTAAAAATTTTTTGTACGGGAGAGCCTGGTGGGCTGCCGTCCATGGGGTTGCACAGAGTCGGACACGACTGAAGTGACTTAGCAGCAGCAGCGGTGCGCACGTGATTGCTGTGGTTTAGTCGCCAAGTCGTGTCTGACTCTTACGCGGTCCTGTGGACTGTAGCCCACTACAGTCCTGTACATGGCCTCTCTGTCCATGGGATTTCCCAGGCAAGAATACTGGAGTGGGTTGCCATTTCCTTCTCCAAGGGAATCTTCCCGACAAAGTATTGCATTAGTAGGTGGATTCTTTGCCTCTGAGCCACCAGGGAAGCCTATGCATGTGGTTAAAGAAAGCCAGTTTACAAGCCATGGAAAGATGGTGTACACAGTGGTTTTCCCTTTCACTCTTGACTCTCAGTCCTCCAATCCTTATTGACCGGATTTTTGCATATCCTCTGACAGATGGTAATCTGTGCATAGAAGGGTGTGTGTGTGTGCACAGATGCCTCCCTACCTGCTTCATACCTGCTGTCCCCATGCCCTGAAATAGTTGGGGTAGCCTGCTGTACTTCACCTGTTTCATCTAGTATTGGGGTTAGCCTGTGTTCCCTTGAGCTTGATGTGGTTCTTGACTTTCCCTGTAATGACTCTTGTTTATCACAGGTCTGTGTGTCCCTGCCTGTACTAAACACTAAACAGGATAAACTGTTCTTGGTGACTTGGACTAGTCATTACGAACAGCAGATGTTGAACCCAAACCGTGCTGCAGAGTGGGCAGAGGTGCAGGTGCCAGAGCAGACCCTCACCCTGCTAGCTGCCTTCTGCCATCCCATATTGGTGCTCAGTCAGTGAGAGACAGCGAACCCTAGTTTTCTTTTATCCTTGATAGGCGATGTTACTGCAAGAAATTCACGCTGTGAATGAGTGGAGATTCTCAAGTTTCATGGAACTCCTTGGATATACAGTCAGGCTAAGTGGTGCTTTGCCATTTCAGCCTATTTGTTTTCTAGTTAATAAGGAAAAAGGAGGTTGGGCCATCTGGCTGATCATCCTGTTACTAATTAGCTGTGTGGCAATACCCCTTTTGAATCTCCATTTCCTCATCTATAAAAGAAGGTTTCACTAGCTCAATTCCTAGAGGACACAACGTGCTCCAGCTCCGGATGACCTGTTGCAGGAATGCAGACATAGCGGTGCCTCATCTAAATTTTTAAGAAGAACTGAAAATCCAGATTATGAAGAGACCCATAAGGCAATTGCTCCAGCACCAGTTTGCTATCTCTGAATTAACACCATCGTAAGCACTTTTAGCAGTGACCTGTTGAGGCATTGCATCCAAGATGGCAACAACTCTTGAAGAATGAAAGATTCCAGAGAAAAGGAACAAATTAATAATAAGCTTTTTGGCACACTATCAATACAGGTTGGTTAATGAAAAATGACCAAAAGGGGGAGGTGTTTGAAAAGACAGGACGAGGAAGGAGCCAAGAGCTGGCAGCCACTGCCTTCAGTCACATTTAACATCAGAGGTAGCATGCTTGTACTTGCTACGCATCACGTGCACACCAGCTGCCTTCTTTTGTGTTGGAATTGAGTTTGTGCTAAAGCAAGCCAGGACTTAGGTCTAAGGTCGACTCGGTCTTCTAACTGGGGAAGCCTCTGGGAGCTCCAACATCTCCCAACTCTGTCTGTTGCACAGAGCTGGGTCTAACACCTCACAGACCGTCAGCATCTGTGGGATAACAGAACAGGGCCATCTTCAGGTGTTTACTTGCCCAGATGCACTGAAATCCTCAGTGTTGTAAAAATTTTATCGGTTGTGTGAAGCCATGTGGAAGAAGTGTGGTGCAGCTCAGAAGTAATTGCTTCCTCTGTGCACGCAGGGCAACCTGGAAAACAGGCTGTCCTATAAATGGATTTGTCGTGTTCCACGGCTTTCAGGTTGTGGCCGTCTGCTTGTCCTTTCTCCAGGAATTGCCTGATTATCTTTCTCAGAGTAGACATGCTGTTGGCAGGTTGGCCTGGCAGAACCGGGAAGTAACCACACCTTAATCTGTTGGGCATGCGTTAGGAACAGCTCAAAGCCGACGTTCTGGGGGAGAAGACCTCAGTGACTACAACTTAAACTCCCTCCACCCTTTTCGATCCAAGGGACCTTTCTGTGCTCATGGGCTGTGTTTGTTCTCCCAAATACCCCTCAGTTGTGATGATTGGGAAGAAATGCTCTTAGAACACCACGGCCTTTGGATCTTGATGAAGACCACCCAGGGGGCATCACTGGTCTACTGGATGGCAGGGAGGAAAGAAACATGAGTTTTGGGGCTGGCAGACCTTGTTCAAAACCAGACCTCTGGTAGCTAATTGACAGCAGGCCCCCTGGGCAAGGGCATTTCCTGCCCTGAACCTGAGCTGCTTCATCTAGGAAGTGGAGACAGTATTTTAAGATCACTATGGGTCACATGACATAATCTAAACTGCCTAACACAGTGCCTGGTACATAACAGGTTTTTGATGCCAACTTTTTTTGGTAGCTTCAACTGTGGCATTTAAACAGATGGTACAGCATTTCCAGAGCAAAGTATAAGGGTTAGAGTTTAGGAAGGTGTGATATGAGACAAATTTAAACGTGCACAAGCAGACAGCCCTATCTGGGCCTCTTGAGGGGGAAAGATGAGGAAGTATGCTGACTGGCCCCAGTGAGGACTCGGGCTGTTCAGTGGATGAAATAGAGGGAGGTGGACCAACCAAATCATGTTTCTACCAAGTTATTTTTGTTAATTTTTTTTTTATTAAGAATAACTCAGCTTTAAAAGCCTGTCCTATCTGCCAGGGATATTTCTGGGAAAAGGAGGAGACCTCAACATGCCAGTATCCTCAGCTCGTTGCAGCGTTGCCAAGTAGACAGGAGACAGTGTTATGTCCTCAGTGTACCTGTAGGTGTGGGACTGAGGGGAGTGGGTGGTGGAGGGGGGAGAGTGATTAATACCAACCACAGCTCAAATAAAAATGGCCACCATTGGTGAGCACCAGGCCTGCTGGTAAGCACTTTCATCTGGACAGTAACCTGTGCGATTATACGATTACCATTACAGCTGAAGAAACAAGCTCAGGTGTGTCTCACTGGTGAGTCCTGGGCTTGACTCCAGTCTGCCTTGGCTGGAATCTCTCGACTGACCTCTTAGCACACTGCCTAGCCTCTTCCTCTCGCTGGGCACCATGGTGCCAGCAGTTGCCCTGAGGAGCAAGGCCTCAGGCCGTGCAATCCCCTTGCAGTAACAGGCCCTCTGCACACCTCTCTCCCCGCCCACCGGTGTGTCCCTGTTACCTATCTTTTGGTCTGGTCACTAGCAGATGCGCGTGGTGTGCCTTCAGCAATGCACAGTGTGTGGGGAGTGCGTGGAGCAGGATGGGGTGGGGGCCGTGGGCAGCCAGCCCCTGGTGGGGTTTGGAGCTGGCCACGTCCAGTTAGAAGGCCAGCGTCGAGATTCCAGAGAGACGGATCGAGGCTGGACTAGGGGCAGAACCCAGAGCAGTGCTGAGGGGCATTGCTCACGTGTGCCCCATCGCTTCAGTCCTGTCTGACTCTGCGGCCCTGTGGACTGTAGCCTGCCAGGCTCCTCTGTTCACGGATTTCCCAGGCAAGAATGCTGGAGTGGGTTGCCATGCCCTCCTCCAGGGGATCTTCCCAATCCAGGGGTCGAACCTGCATCTCCTGCGTCGCAGGTAGACCCTTTACCGCTGAGTCACCGGGGAAGCCCTGGCATGGGATTGAGGAGATTAGAAACCTTGGTTGGAAGAGTAGCCGGAGCTGACGACGGCGCCTGTTGCTCTGTGTGCTTGCTGTCTCCTGTGCGCCACTAGGTGCCGCTCTAACGATGTAAGAAGATGTAGGGATCCCTGCTCTCAGGACGCTTACGTTCGCCAAGAAGAAACGGACTACACACAGCTATGGCTACACTGCCCATACATTCATGAATTCACAAGATAAATTCAGATCGTGATAAATGCTCTGAAGAGATTGCGCAGAGGGCAGTGGCCTGGAAGACATCTGACCCAGGAACTCAGTGATAGGTGGCGGGAGTGCAAAGGCCTTGAGGTGGGAAACCCTCACACCCCCTGCACCACACTAGCCGGTGGGGTGCTTGGTCCCCCAGGTAAGGGGAGGAGGAGTCCGGCAGAGGGGGTGGAAGAGCGGCTGGAGGCACATTGCAGGTGCCTGGGAGATAGTCAAGCGGCAGGGCCTCGGGCCGTGGAGAGAGGCCTGCCGCAGAGCCCAGAAGCACAGGGCCCCGAGAAGAGGGCCCAGGAGGACCGGCAGCTACCGCGCGGGAGAAGCCGCCGGAAAGGTAGGGGTGTGATAACCGGCGGGCCTGGCGGGACGGGAGGACGCGCCCAGAACTTGGAAAACCTTTTCCAAACACTTGCCTCCGTCCGAGCGGCCCAGGCCTTCCGGGCAACAATGCCTGTCCGCTAATCATGCCGCAGGACACCTAATCCCGCTTCCCTCTCCTTCCAAGACCGGCCACGCTTCCCGGACCCGATGGCAAGGGCTCAGGCTCGCGCCCAGCCCCGCTTCTCTCGCGCCTTGGGAGCGTTCCCCGCGGCCCCGTCTGCACGTACAGCCGGGGCCAGCTCTGCACCTCAGGAATGAGGAGATAAAAGGGACCATCGGGGCTTTTTCCACCAGAGGCGAAAGCGTTTTATAGAACGGACTGCGAGTTTTTGTTTCAGGAAATTTCATCATGTCTCCAACAAGGGGAGGGGAGAAAAAGAGGGTGGGAGGGGGAGAGAGAGAAGTTAATTGGCCTCAGATTCTCTCACTCCCTTTTCATGTTGGTAACACGAGGCGGCCCAGGTCAGCCTCAGGTCAGCGACGTTCGGGCTCTTTAGTGCCCCTCTGTGAATACCTCATTTCTGTAATAGTTTTTCCTTTAAAAACAGCTCTGCCTTCTTTGGCAGATGGTGACATTCCATTAGCATATGGAATATTTTTCAAAACACATCCGAAAGCATGTCTCTTACGGAGGAGACTGGGCAAAAGCAAACGAATGTTTGAAAAGTATGCTGGGAACGGCTCAACACTGAACAGAAGGCTCCCACTCCCCGCCCCCACTCGGCACCTCCCCTCCCTGGCTCCTGGGTTGTTACTGTAACCGAAAAGGGGAGAGGATTTTCCTCCAAATCTGAGTCTGTTGGCTTTGCTGTGACCATCAAGAGTACACAGAGGGTAGCTAGAGACAGCCTGAACCCAGAGGATAAAGAGCACAGTCTTGGCTTGGAGTGGACGTTGGGAAGGCTCAGGGGTAAAGAATCTGCCTGTCGATGCAGGAGATGGGGGTTCAATCCCTGGGTCAGGAAGATCCCCTGGAGGAGGAAATGACAACCCAGTCCAGTACTCTTGCCTGGATAATCCCATGGGCAGAGGAGCTTGGTGGGCTACGGTCCATGGGGTCTCAAAGCGTCAGACACCGCTGAGTGAATAAGCAGATACATCCAGCCTTTGTGGGTGGGGCACTGGGGGTAGTGAGGGATGCACCTTGTTCACTGAGTACCTATTGTGTGCCCGGTGTGTGGCGTATATTATTGTCTTTCCTGCCGAAATCTGTCTACCACACAGTAGGCAGAGGGAGCTCTTGAGCGTACAAGTTGGTTCACAACCCTGCCCTGCCGAGCACTCTGATGGCTGTCCACTGGGTTCAGTTCAGGGTCAAATGCCTTGTTATGGTCGGCAGTGATCCCGCCCCTGCCTACCTCTCCAACGTCACCTTCCCACCAAGCTGCGTGGCTTTCTCTCCAGTCATGATTTCAGCCCAGGGCCTTTGCACGTGCTGGTCCTTCTCCCTGGTATGCATTTCCCCCACGTATTCCTATGACTCTCTCCTCACCGTTCAGGACTCGGCTCAAACACCCACTTCTCCAGGAAGCCTCCTCTGACCATGTCGTAAACTATCCCTTGTCACTTTCTACCACAGTATTCATTCTATTTACTCTATAGTAACTGCCGTTTTATTAGTTTACTCGTATTCATTCAAGACTTATTTTTTGAAGGCCTACCTTGTGGTAGGTACGGAGTTAGGCAGTAGCGAAACAAATCTCCTTGCCCCCTGGAGCCTACTGGATGACTTGGGAAGGCTGATGATAAATAAATTGTGTCTTTCCTGACTTCCCTGACCGGAAACGTAAGCTTCCTGAGGCCCATCAGGAACTCGGTTTGTTCTGGGGTTTAATAATCAGAGGGCTTAGTGACTTACAGTTCAGTGCAGGACTGAAGCCCCTTTTATAAACCTGGGCATTCAGGCACAGAATAGGAAGTGGCTTTCAAGATCACCCTGCTAGTGAAACAGCAGAGCAAGGATGTGACCCCAGTTCTCTCTGATCCTGAAACTGGATCTCCTCAAGTCCTGCCCAGCCCGAGTCCCCTTGCCGGGTGCCTTGCCCACTGCTTCCTTCTGGCCCATATCTAGGCGCTGCCCTCCACACGCCCAGCCCCCATCCTGACTGCTTCCTCAGCACCGCACCCTCTGCGGGGCTCCTCGCAGCTCTGTGGCCCCTGTCCTTCGGCTCTCTGAGCCTCCGTTTCCTTGTCAAAATGAGAACGGAAACAGTCCATCTGCGGAAGCTCTTAAGAGTCTGTTATCCTGCTTTCTGATCAACCAACCTGTAAATTGTGTTCAAGAAAACTTTACAAAGTAGATTTGATTTCTGTATCTCCAGACAAATATTAATGTCAAGGTCCAACATAATTTCAATCGCTACCTCTTCTCGGACTATTACTTCTACTCTGCTTTCTCTATGGATCCAAGGATAGAAGCCCAATTCAAACGGGCCTCCTCACAGAAGGGGGTTTCTTGGCTTACCAGGCAGCACTGGTGGTAAAGCATCCGCCTGCTGAGGCAGGAGACACAAGAGGTATGGGTTCGATCCCTGGGTCAGGAAGATAGATCCCCTGGAATAGGAAATGGCAACCCACTCCGGTATCCTTGCCTGGACAATTCCACGGACAGAGGAACCTGGTGGGTTACAGTCCATGGGGCCGCAGAGAGTCAACACGACTGAGGGACTAAGTGTGCACACATAAGCCCAGGGATGAGGTGGCTTTAGGCATGGTCTCCAAGGCCCCCCTGCTCTGGCGACTCTCCTTGCCTGCCTGGCTCTCTTCTCTCATGGTCTCATTGGAAGACAGCCTGTCTCCCTGTAAGGTGGCCGAGTGGCTCCTAGCAACTGCTGGAGGACATCCTAGTCTCTCAATATCTCTGGTGGGGCAAACTCTCTCTTCCTTGAGAGCCCTAGAATTCCTCTTCTTGGCTCAGATTGGGTCATGTGCCCACCCTGAAACCCCTCGCTGTGGTCAGAAGAATGAGGTTCTCTTGACGGGCCAGCCCTGGATCACAGAGCCACCCTTAGCCAGGGGTTGGGGTCTGCCTCATGCAAACCACATAGCCTGAGACGGGAAGGGAGGTTGACGCTCAAAGAAAGCCTAGGTGCTGAGGTCCACAAACAAAGGAGAATGGAGGCCGGGCTGACAAAACCCGGTGCCCACTGTTCCTGCCACTGGGCCTGCACTTTCCCCAGGGGATGTGACTAATTTTGCACACTCTTCAATAACCTCCTTCCTGATCCACTGAGTGAGCTAATTCCGCTATGCCGGGACTCATTTCCTGCCTTGTCACTTTCTCCTTGGTGGTGTAGCTATTCCTGTGCACACAAGGGACTTCCCTAGTGGTCCAGTGGCTAAGAAGCTACATTGCAATGCAGGGGACATGGGTTCCATCCTTGGTGAGGGAAGATTCTGCATGTTCTGGAGCAACTGAGCCAGTGCCGGAGGTAACTGCCGAAGCCCACGGGCCTAGAGCCCAAGCTCCATAACAAGAGAAGCCGCCATCATGAGAAGCCTGCACACCTCAGCAGAGTAGCCCCCATTAGCTACAGCTAGTGAAGACCCCACAGACAGCAACAGCGACCCAGTGCAGCCAAAATAAATTTTAAAATGTAGAAATTGTGCACGTTTGAGGACTGGAGAGCAGAGAGGGTAGAAGACTCCTCTTTGGAGATCAGAGGGTTTGGATTCAATCCTCCTATTTGCTCTTCAGTGATTGGATGATCAAGAACCAGATACTTCTGTCTAAGCCCTCCTTCTTCTCAGGCCCGGTCTGAGCGCTCAGCGAGATGAACCAGCCCAGCCTGGGTTTAGAGGGCTTTTGATTTCCTTCACACCAGGATCCATCCTTGGCCATCGTTGTGATCCCAGCCCTGATCGCAGGTACTGATAAAGGTGTGTTGAATGAACAAATGTGTAGATTCCAAAATTCTCAGGGTGTACAATAGTGCCTCCCTTTTCGCAGTCCTTGGATTCCAAAGTGAGCGCTTTAGGTGAAAAACCATAGCACCAAAGACTCTTAATAAACCTTTAAAATGTGAATTCAGTGTAGGATGCAGAGCGTGTGCTCTCTGACCCAGGGCAGTGACTCTGGCATCCAGTTTGAGTCTAAGAACCACCAAGCTGGTCCAAGCAGGCGAGGGTCAGTGTCTGACCTTTTGAGACCCCATGACTGTTCCTGCCAGGCTCCTCTGTCCATGGGATTCTCCAGGCAAGAATACTGGAACAGGTTGCCTTTCCCTTCTCCACGGGATCTTCTCAGCCCAGGAATCAAACCTGGGTCTCCCACACTACAGGTAGATTCCTTACTGTCTGAGCCACCAGGAGGGAGGCAGGAGAAAAGTCTAAATGCAGAGACTCCATCATTCCAATGATGCTGCTCTTAAAGTAACTTTCAGGAGGTAAGAGGGAAGAAAGAATAAAGAAAGTGGTAAATCCCAAATTTCATTTTATTTTTTGGCTGTGCCACACAAGATCTTGGTTCCCAGACCAGGGACCGAACCCACGCCCCCTGCAGTGGTCGCACAGTCTTAACCACTGCACCACCAGGACGTCTCGGTCCTGAATTCTGAATTTCCTGCAAGGTTCACTCCATTCTGGCTTAACACGCAGCCTTATCTTGTAGGTTTAATATGTGCTGAGAGACTTGTTTGTTGCAGAGGGAACAGATGGGGTCACACATGTAAGGGCGCGGTGGACAGTGTAACGCAAATTGGGGGTTCGGTGAGTATGACAGAATTGAACCCAAGCTTTGCCTGGCGGCCTCCTGGGTTGTTGCCAAGGAGGTCCTGCCGGCTGCCTGTGTGTCTCGCTGGCTCCCACACTCCCGCCCCGAGACACTGGTCACTGGCTCTTCGGTCCTAGAGTCCGGGGTGAAATTAAGTGCCGTGTGATCTAATTCTGCTGCTCCTGCTGCCTCCAGGACGCTGTTGTTGGCAGCAGAATTCAGGCAAGTGAAGTCAGTTTTTCTCTGCATCATGGTTGGCATGACTTCATTAAGACAAATATATACCTTGACCACCTCCTTCCCCTACAAAAAGTCACCCATCCTTCACATCAAGAGCACTGTGACCTTGTTATTCTATGCACAAGGTTTTGTATTGCTGAGTTTTTGCAATGCCTTCCGTGTGATTTCTGGGACAGCCGTGCAAGCCCCTGGCTGTGACGTTGGCTGTAGTGTGTCTTGACTGCAGAATCTGTGAAGTCCCAAAGGTCCCAGTCTCCAAAGATGCCTTGGGAGGCGAAGGGGCTTCTGGCCGAGGACTGGTCCCAGCCAGCCTTTGGACACTGACTGTCACTATTAGTGTCCCAGTTCTCCTGACTGCGGGCTCTAAAGCAGTGCCTTTTCCTGGGTGACATCAGCCTGAGGCTGGCACTGGCTCTGCGAGGAATAGCCGGCTCCCGGGCTCCTGGTGCTGCCCTACTGGACTCTGGGTCGGCAGCCTGGGCCTTGGGCTCCTGGCTCTGAGGCCAGGATTTGGGGTAGGCTCTTTGCTGTTTGATCCCTTCAGAGCAGGGACTCACACATCTTTACTCCATCAGAGCTGTGTCTGTATCTTTTTCTTCTGCCACCAACTTCTTAACTCACTCCATAGTTTTCCTATTTAAAACTCAGAAGGACAGAGTCTGTCAGCTCAATTACTTGAAAGTCCTGGGCAGGGTTTTTCACACTGGAGCCTCATAGGTCACCAGCCAGCCAATGGAGGGCTCCCCTTAGGTCAGGTGCCCGTCTTCCATCCAGTCCATGGCCATTCCTTGTTCAAGCACTCTCTGTGAAGTGATTGGCCACCCCAGCAGTCTTGGGTAGGTGGTTTCCTTAGGAGGACACTTAGTTGTGGCTGACCTCACCCTTCACAGGTCACCATGCTCTCTTCCCTGACTCCCCCGTGTCTGCCCTGCTCCTTGTTAAACTTTGACAGGTCAATATAACTGACTGTTATGTAGGAATCACGTGTTCCTGAAATTACTTGGAGATTTTAAGATACAAAGGGCCAATCCCTCCATCCTCCTTCACGTGAGAAGGCTCTCCAGGAAGGCTGGCATTCACACAGCAACATCATCTCTTCCATGGTAGTTTCTCCAGATCCCACCCAGCATTGCAGGATCTCCTGGAGTCTGACTTTTCTCTCAATCCTGTGCTTTCTAGCACAGTCAATCAGCACCCAAGAGCCTCTTTTGGAAAAGCCATAAAAATGTAGGGATGTGCAAATGTGGTTCGGATGAGCGATACTGAGCAGTTTGAAGGCACAGTCCTCTGGACAGAGGGTCTTGGTCTATTTCCACCATGACTTGGTTTCCCCAGCTCTGCTTGTGCATCTCATTCATATTTCATTTTCTCTGTAGTCCCCTTGAACTGTTTCCCAGTGTGTGTCCTGTGGGGCAGTAATTCCATGAATTATTAAACAAGTATTGTAAAGTGAATGGGGATTCTGTGTTCATGTGAATTTGGGGAATACCATGTTGAAGAAAGAGAAACATGTTTTTTTTTTAAACTGTAGGACTTAATATGCCTTTAATGTGCTAATACATGCTATTATTACCCAGAAGGTAATGAAGGCTTTCATGTTTCTCATACTGGTTTGATTTTGAAATCATTTTTTTTTTTTACCCAGAAAACAGATCAAGAGGAGTAGCACTCTGAGAAATATTCCTCAGATAGAAAGGGAATGCTATCTTTCCTCTTTATTGGATTTGTGAGGTTTATATTATTGCTTATTTGTTTGATCATTACTGCTGGATGTGGGAGGCCGTGCAGGTATCGCTGGATGAGACTCTGTCTTCAGAGAGGGTGCCTGCTCATCCTGTTGATCTGCTAGTTGTGAGCTGTGGGTGTTATGGTGATGGGAGGGCAGCTGCACACCTAGGAGGGGATGATGTATAACCTGTGTGTAAACTCTGGGCAGCGTCTCTGAATTGGGTTTGAGTCACATTTACCTACTCAAGAGAACATCATGAAATATATAAAGTTCCCTCACAGCCTGGGTTTTGTCTTCAAGTATGTTGTACTTTAAGACCCCAGGGAGGGTATGGTTATAGAGGAGAACCGGTGGGAGTAAAATATCGGATGATGTATTACTTCTGGGTTTCTTAAGCTCAGCACTGTTGATGTTTGGAAGGGATCACCCTTGGCTGGGGGAGGGGAGCTAGCCTGTGCACTGCAGGATTTTGGGCGGCATACCTGACCTCTACTCTCTAGACCTCAAAGCAGATTTCCTGCCCTTTGCCTCACTGTGACAACCAGGAACGTTTCCAGACATGCCAAATGTCCTCTTGGGGCAAAATCGTCCCAGCTGAGAACCATTGCTTTAAGGAACGATTGACCAAAGGATTTCAGAGTTTATTAGCACACTCTCAGAAGAAGGAGAATAGTGTTATCACACTCAGAGCATGATCTGAGAGCCTATAAGAACTATCAACTAATTAAATTTCCTTTGGGGCATTTTCTTAACTCATCTTTAAGTCTCATGTATCTGTTGAGGTTCTTGGCTGCAAGTTACAGAAGACCCCATTCATAATGGTCTAAACAAAAATGGGACTTTTTTTTTTTTTGGCTCCTGTAATGGAATAACCCAGTATAGTGCAAGCCTCAGGCACAGCTGGAGCCAGGTGCTTAAGCAATGTTATCAAGAATCAAGAATTTTTCCAACTCTTTGCTCTGATTTCCTTGTTGTTGGCTTCATTCTCAGGCTCTCCCCATGTGGCAATAGATGGCTGGCCCCAGCTCGGGCCTGCTCCTCACTACTGCAGGTCTGGGGGTAAAGGGAGCTTCTCTTTCCTCAGAGTTTGAATGAAAGCCTGTGTCTGGTTCCCATCAGCCCAGGTGACTATGCAACTCTTATCGGCTCTGCCTGATTCACACGCCTGTCCCTGCAGCCTCAGGTGGAGCCAGCACCAGTTGAACCAGTGAGTTGGGAATGAGGAATATATGGTTCCCCACGGGAAAACCAAGACTGTTACCTGAAAAGAGGTCAGTGGATGCTGGTCGGGCAAGCACTTCTATTCCCCCGTTAATCATACAGACTGTCACAACAGCCAGTGACAGCAGCCTCCATCGGTGGCACACGAGCTTCAAATCAGATGCTACGCTGTGTTGTTCCTAATCCCCACCGGTATCCTAGGCAGCAGCTCTTATAGCCTACTTTACAGATGGGCGAGTGGAGTCTCAGAGGGAGAAGCCATGACACAGCTAAAATCACAAAACTGGGCAGGGGCCGAGCCACCGGTTTGCCTTCTGCAGGTTACCCTCCTAACCCTCTTTTGCTCTGCAACACTCTAGAAGGTTTCATGAGGTCACCGTGATGATATTCTGGAAGGACGTGGAGGAATAGTGAAGAGCCACCACCTTTCGGGTCACTGCCCAACCTATTTAAAATTCTCTTGTCAGTTTGTGACAATAATCTCTTAAGGGCCATTCCTGACACAGTAAGACAGGAAATGGTTGATTGGCTTTTTCAGACTTGGCCCTGTTTCACCTGCTTGATCGGTTTTCTTGGCCCACTCCTCCTGTTCTATCTTTATCCCTCTGGGTGCATTATGAATAATAGCTAACATTTCTAGAGGGCTTACCATGTGCTGGGCATTGTGCCAAGGAATTTCCATGACATCATTTCATATAATTTTCTCAAATACCATCTTAGTAGATGCTACTATCATACCCATTTTACAGATGAGGTAACTGAGACTTAGAAAGGCTAGATGGCTTGCCCAAGTTCACCCCACAGCAGATGGGAGAACTGGGGTTTGAACCCAGACAGATTCCACTGCCTTTACCGTGACACAAAAATTCAGAAATTGCAAACCCGTGGTCTGAGTCAAATTTGGCTTACAGATATATTTTGTTTGGCCCACGTAGAATTTAAAAAAAAACAAACTTGAATTTGCTGCCAGTGTTTTAAAATTGAGAACCTGCACATTAAAAAACAAAATTTATTCTTTCCTACTCTCTTGCAAAAAATCAGAAGACGGGCCTGTGTTCCCGCCTGATAGAAACTGGCCAGAGCTGACAGCTCGGTCCCAGCTGGGACGGGCGCGCCAGTCCCCACCTCTCGCTGTTGCCCTCCGCACACCAAGGCTGAGCGCCCTTTGTGAGGCCGTCCTGCGCTTGCTGCTCTCTGTGCGCTCCTCACGCTTTGCCTGCGTGGTCTTGGAATGCCTTCGAGCTCGCTGCCCCGCTCCCTATGGAAGTGCCCCTCCCAGCTTCTGGCCCCAGCGGTGTTTGGGCTGTGGGGGGCTGGTAGTCCTTCTCGAATTTAGTGGAAATCTCTCTCACTGGTGAAGGTCTGACTTAGGTACTAGAAGAGCTGGAAAGAGCCCGACTTTTCCTTTCCTCCTCCGCCTCAGCCACCACCCCCCATCTTTGATTTAGTGACCCTCTGAGGCCACTTTCTTGGCAGGGCTTGCCTTGGGTCCACAACTGTTTTTCTCTGCTCCCCTCTGAGCCCCCAACCATTTTCTTCCTAATCCTCCTCAGGAGAACCATCACTTGGATTATCATGAAACCTGAGAGCGCAAGCATGAGGCGCAACCCTTTACAACCGACGGACCATTTCGTTTCTGCGCAGTTCTGTTTGTTTAAACTCTTTGCTGGCAGGACCCCTGCTCCGGAGCAGGGTTCCATGGTGTTCTCAGGCAGATGTGCTGGCTTGCTGCAGGGGCTGCCGTAAGAGCCAGGACAGGAGGGTGGGTGGCTGGAATCCAGGCGGTGGGGGGCGGTGTGGATGGTGTGTACCTCACAGGTGTGCTCAGGGGTGAAAACCACAGCTCGCGGTCTTTTAGAACTGAGACCTGCAGCGCTAATTCATGCATGAGAATACTGAGGCTCAGAGAGGTAGAGGCACTTGCCCCCTGTCACAGAGCTAGTTAGAAGGGAAGAGAAAAGAAGCGTTTTACACTGCAGCATTAAGGCATGCCAAAGTTCAGGCAGGTAACCACTAACTGGCTGAGCAACCTTAGGTGAGTCATGTAGCTTCTCTGAACTTCAGCTGGAGCCCGCTCAAGGACTGAGGGCACCTGAAGCTCTCGTCGGCTTTCCTCAGGCACTAAGAGCCACTGATGCCATCTGCACGGCCCTCCTGTGCCCCTGGGTGGGGGCCTGTTTGCTTTCTCATATTCTAGGAATGCTGTGGCCTGTGCCCCCACAGCACGACCTCATATTGGCAACAACCCTTGGGGCTGAAAACAGCTGGGATCCTGTTTTGCAGAACTAAGTGCTCAAGGAGATGGTGAGTTGCTTCGGGTCATTCAGTCGCGAATTCGGCATTTGAATCCAGGGCTGTCGAATTCCAAAGCTTGCCCAGCCAGTTTGTAGTACAGCCTTGAACCTAATGATAACAAGCGACCCATGTTTGCTAAACACTTACAAAAAGGACTTTCAGAGTCCCTTCTTTTTCATGGAGGAAACAGAGAGGCCCAGAGAGGGAAAGTGACTTACCCAGGATCACACAGCTTGAGAGGTAGAATCAGGATCTGAGCTCAGCTTTCTAGTGCTCAACTCACTGCTCCTGTCGCCCCAGCCCTGGAAGGCCTTCCGGCTGGGGAAGCCATCACCAGAGCCTGAGGATGACCTGGATGTCCACTGGATGTCATTATTTCTCTACCAAAAGCGAGCGAGGCCTTCTTGGCAGGAAAATAGGACTTTCCCCCTTCCTTGGTCAAGAAAGTAGTATATGGGATGCTCAGGTGTGGATTCTCTCTCCTTTTGGCTCAAAGACAGGAGGTAAAGCTGGCTTCTTCTTTTTCTAGGATAAGGAAAAAGGTCTGTGAAAAGCTGAACCTCGCCCCCCCTGCTCCTCAGATAACTGTGACCGCCGAGGCTGGTCTTCATCCCCTGCAGCCCTTCCCCAAAGCTTCAGCCCCACAGCTGACTCTGCCTTCCCTGATTTCTAAAATAAATATTCCTCCCAAATCTTCCTTCCAGAGGGAACAGGCTGCCATCTCTCGCAGCCCTCTCTCAGTTCAGAGCCTACTCGCTGGGCAGGGTCGCTAAGCCTGCCCTGGGCTGCGCGATGCGGAGAGGCTCCCGGACCCAGGGGGCGCCCGTCACTGGCTGGACTGTTGTACCCAGTCGAGGTTGGGGCTATGCAGTGAGATTAGAGGCAAAGCGGCGTAGGCATTTCTGGGGGAATCTTGAGGGTGGGGATGATGTACAGGAGGGTGTTCTTGGTAGAGGCACAGCCTGTCAAAACCAGAGCACACATGTGAGGGAAAGTGGGTGTGTGGTGGATCATGAAGTGAAAGGTGGGTGGGTGTCGGGGAGATGGCAGGGGCTGTCTCAGAGCAGAGCTTCCTCCAAAGAGGCCCAGGGTCCCTGCCATCACCCACACTGCCTGAAGATACCACCCCCACCATACACACATACACACACACCAGACAGAGCGGAGCGAGGCCAGCACTCAGAGTCAGGCAGACCTGGCTCCTTGTCCTTCAATCCAACTATTAGCCAATAACCTTGGGAAAGTCAGTTGACCTCTCTAGGCTTTTGTTTTTTCATATGCAAAATGAGAACCACCCAGGAGACAGTGGAATCAGAGATATGGAAAGTGCTTTGCAAAAAAAAAAAAGCCCAAAAAGGTTATTCCAGTGTTTGTCAAAGAAATATTATGATAATATTTATCAAAATAATCTTCATGAAACATTCCCAGATTGAAGAGCCCAAATGAAGGGAAGATCTGAAAGAAACCATGAGGGGTTATTTGGCAGTAACCAATGGTTATGGGATGGATTGTGCCCACCTCAAACTCCTCCATTCAAGTCCTAACCCCCTGGACCTCAGAATTGGACTGTCTTTGGAGACAGGGATTTTTAAGAGGCAATTAACTTAGAATGGGGTCATTAGGACAGGACCTAATCCAATCAGGCTGATGTCCTTATAAGAAAGGCAATCTGGACACAGAAAGACCCCAAGAATGTGAGGACACAGGGAAGAGCACGTGAAGACAGGAAGAAGTTGGCCGTCTACAGCCAAGAAGAGAGGCCTCAGAAGAAACCATTGCATCACCTTGATCTTGGGCTTCCAGCCTCCATAATTACAAAACAATACATTGCTGTTGTTTAAGTCACCCAAGTAAACCAATATACCACTGAAACCTCATTTTATAAGAGAGCAGAAAAAGAATTTATTCTTTTGTTCAATAAAACTTTATCAGATGCCTCCCATGTTCTTCTAAGCCTGCTTTTAGAAGCTGGAGGAAGTGTAGTGATCAAGAGAGACTGGCAGCAACTTGGTAACCAGGAGGAAAGTGGGCCCAGCACTTTCTCATCCAGTGTCCCTGTCATCGCTACACCAGTCCAGGGTGGAAGCAGGGGCTAGAGAGGTAAAAATGACTTTCTAAGAACACACAGCAAACTAGAAAAAAAAGGAAAGATGAAAGCCAGAATCACTTTATTCCAAAGCAGGCTTTATTTTCAAGACCCCCTGTAGTCTTCGCAGGACTGAATTTTCCTGTGTTGTGTGTATACCTGTTGTACTAATTAGGATATATTTGGCTGCAAGTGAGAGAATAATCAACTAGTAGTAGTCGTGTCCAACTCTTTGCGACCCCATGGACTGTAGCCTACCAGGCTCCTCCGTCCATGGGATTCTCCAGGCAAGAATACTGGAGTGGGTTGCCATTTCCTTCTCCAGGGGATCTTCCTGACCTAGGGATCGAACCCGGGTCTCCCGCATTGCAGGCAGACGCTTTAACCTCTGAGCCACCAGGGAAGCCCAGTAATAAGCAATAAAGACATCTTATGGTAGATACCTTCAGGGAGACAGTTGGTCCCAAGTGGGTTCAATGATTCCAGATTAACCTCTGGACACTCTCTTTGTTTAAAAATTTTTTATTGGAGTATAGTTCATTCACAGTGTTGCGTTAGCCTCAGGTGCACAGCTAAGTGAATCAGTTACACATGTGAATATAGCCACTATTTTTTTTAAAAGATTCTTTTCCCTTATAGATGATTACAGAGTATGGAGTAGAGTTAAGGACTCTCTCTTTATGTTGCCATCTTCCATGTATTTCCTTTAAGAGTCCAGCCTTATTTCCTCATAGTCCTAAGATGGCTGTCACAGCTCATGGCACCGTGTCTTCACACGTGGTGTCCAAGGCTGAAAATAGGGGCCTTCCACCTATTAGGGAGGAAAGAGTTTTCCCAGAGGCGTAGCAGACATCTCTTTGACCAGCACTGGGTGAACAGGTTCAGCCTTAGTTACAAGGGATGGGAAGATAAGTTCCTAATACAGGGGAATGGAGGCGTCATGGCTTTCTTAGGTCCATCAGGTGTCCCCTAGGGCTGGGCACACCCCACCCAAACAGGATTCTGTCAGCCAAGATGAAGTGGGAGGCTGGCTGCTGGGAGACAGTGGGCAACATCTTCTCTCCAAACCATGACTTTCCAGAAGTGACGGAGGAAGACCCCCGTAGCCCTCAGAGTAACACTGCCGTCTCGGTGTCACTGATGGGTGGATGTGTTTGGGGAAGGACACGGACTGAAACCACCCGCCCCAGCCAGACCCCACAGTGACCTTCTGGGTGAGTTATTTTCCTAGAGGGGGTCCCAGTAAGGAACACAGAACTAACAAGGCGCCACCAAGCGGAAGAACGTGGGAAAGGTCAAAGGAGAGGCCGCGCGTCCTACCGCCTCCCACAATCCTTCTCTCCCGCATCCTTGTTGGCTGAGCCGCGCGTGCGCCGCCGGGAAGGACCCCGAGTCAGATGACTGGCCCGTGACAGCCCAGAAACCAATCCCATCACCGTCAAACCCGAGACTGCCAGCCGCGCGGCAGAGAGTTCTCCTGGTCTCCCCTGCTCGGCTGCTCTCTGCCGGGGCCACCCTCCCCAGCAAGGCCTCCTGCTTTGTCAGCGTCTCCTCAGTGCGTTTTTGAGTGCTAGACAGGAGCCCACTCTCGGGCCCTGGAGGGGTCCACCTTCCCGCCACCGATGGAGGGGATAACCTGAGGACGGGCATCCTCAGTGCTAAAGGAGGGAATGACGGGCCAGCCGTGGGCAGCAGGAAGTGTGCCGTGCCCTCTCAGTGGCCCGGTCCCAGCCCAGGGAGGCACAACATGCCACCTCAGCAGGTGTCTGTCCTAAGAGCAGAAGAGCCAACGCGAAGCCAGAGCAGCTGCAGTTACAGAGCCCACGGCCTGTCACCCACTGTCCTTAAAACCCACAGCGCCCCAGGACATTCCTTCTGCAGCCTGGTTCCAGTAAAAATGTTGTCTCTGCCGAGGTTTGAACATGCTTTCTGTTGTTGGAAAATGAAAACTATGCAAGCCCGATGTGTTTCTCTTTCTGCCTGAGCTGCCAGAAGCCGGAGCCAAATGTGTCGCCCAAGTGCTGGGGGCCTTGCTCCCTGGTTTCTCAAGCGCAGCTTTGACTTCCCCTAGGGGGCGCTGTTCAAGTTCGCCTGTCTGGGTCAGAACCTTTGGGCACTTCCAGGGCCAGACCCAGGCGTGTGGGGCTCAAATGCTGGGTAAACTTGCGGCGTGGGGAGGCAGGGGGCACAGGGCTTCCAACCTGTCCAGGTATCTTCTGAGGCTCTGCCTGCTCTGATCCTAGAAGAGACGAGGTAGGGACGAGGATAGGTTCCGTGCGGGCTGAAACCAAACATTTTGGCTATCTTCATGACCACTGAATCACCAAATCCACCGTATTTTTCCACTTTCAAGTTGTTTCTGGGCTGCAGTGGCGACACGCCCTTCCTGGGTTTAATGGCTTCATGGTCAGGTGGTGGGGAGGAGGTGCTATTTACTTTTCGCAGGGAAAATAGTGGTTAACGGTGTGGTGGGTGGACCTGGTTAGTAATCAGGTGATTTATCCATGAACCTTCTTTGGGTTGTCCTGGTGGTTTGCACTTGAACTTGGGCTGAAGTAGGGGGAAGAGGGTGGGAGGAAAGTGGCTTGGAGGAGCCGGGCTGGGGTTGCTCAGAGGTGAGCCCTTGCAAGGGCAGGGGGCATTTGTACAGACTGCTGATCGAGGTGGAATGCTGGTCCACTCGCTGTCGCTGATGGAGTCTCTTGCTCTGTGTGTGGGCACTTGCTTGCTTAGTCACTCATTTCTGCACTTGGGGTTTGAAGTTCCGAGCACCTTCTCTGTGCTGGGGAAACAGCACGCCTACAGAGCACCAGGGGCCCAGTGTGTTGCACAGACATTCCCTCCTTCAGAGGCTCCGTGGGGGGAACAGACAGGTCATTCCCAACAGGGACATGTTTAAACAACAGGAGGTAATGTGATCAAGCTTCTTAGGCTTAGTAGCAGATACTGTTCCAAGTATCTTTCATGTCTTAACTCATTCATTTCTGTCAGCAGTCCTGGGTGCTAGGTCCTGAGAAAATGGAAGCACACAAATAAATATAAATTAACTTAGCCAAGGTCACATAGCAAACAGATTTGCCCCTCAGCAATCTGTCCAGACTTTTACCATCATCCTATCCAGCTCTGGGGATATTCCCAGGTGGCTCAGATAGCGAAGAATCTGCTTGCAATGCAGGAGACCCGGTTTGATCCCTGGCTTGGGAAGATCCTCTGGAGAAGAGCATGACAACCCCCTCCGGTATTCTTGCCTGGAGAATTCCATGGACAGAGGAGCCTGGTAAAAATACAGTCCCTGGGGTTGCAAAGAGTTGGACACGACTGAGTGACTATCACTTTCACTAATCGGGATACATCAGTAGACAAAACATGTAAACATTGCTAGCTTCATGTAACTTGGGAATCCAGCTCTGCTTTGGAAATGAAGTGGGTCTGCTTAAAAGGGAAGGATTCCCAGAGAGAGTGATTTTTAAAATCTGGGTCTTGAGGATGGAGTGAGGATGTTTTGAGGTAGAGGAACCAGTGACACAGGCCTCCAAAGATGAGGGTGCCTATCAAGTACTCTGGCGCATCTGGAGAGGTGCATCCCAAGGGAGCAAATGGAAAAGGCAGGCAGGGAAAGATAATGGCACTTTATAGAAGGAGGAGAGTAAGATGGTCAGATCAGATATGAAGAAAGCACTCAGGCAGCTCAGTGGAGGATGGATTGTGGGTGGGGGTAGGTTCGAGTCGACGCCTGCTGACTTGGCACCTCCTGCAATAGCACTCTTCTCCCCTTTGCCTTCCCCTGTTCTCAGGCCAAGTGGGCACAAGATTCAGATCTGACCAGGCAGCCTCCTCTGTCTCCCTGGCCACAGGGATTGGCTCAGGAGGGTGATGCCAGTGAGGCCAGTGAGCTTCAGTTCTGGGTTTTGTTTTGTTTGTTATTGTAGATCTGCTAGGGGGAAGAGATTCTTTCAGGTGGTGGAGTCAGGAATGTAACCCGGGAGCTGCAGAGGCCACACTGTCACTATGTGAGAGGATTCCACCTGAGAACAGAGTTGTATTTAGCTTGCTAGATCTGTCATAACAAAGTACCATAGACTGGGTGGCTTTTTGTGGTTTTTCAGTCACTCAGTCGTGTGCAACTCTTTGGAACCCCATGGACTATAGCACGTCCAGCTTCCCTGTCCCTCGTCATCTCCCAGAGTTTGCCCAACTCTGGGTGGCTTTAGACAAAAAAAGAAAAAAGAAAAATGCAGAGAGAGAGACTGAGTCCTACCTTGTTTGAGGTCCTGGATCCAGCTGTGCCTGAAACTGCACTGATACTATCCTGGACTGTTGAGTTTCATGAACCAATGATACCTAACCCCCATCCCCCTCCTTTGTTTTCTTAAACTTGTTGAATTGATTTTCTGTTACTTTCTGTTAATTCCTGAGTAATACACAGGAGGACCAGCAAGTAAACTAAGAAGATAGTCTACCCTTAATTAAATTGCAACTTGCAAGGAGAGTGCTTGTATTTGCACCCATTCCAATATCAAGAGGTAGCAAATACAGAAATACAATGAGGTGAGTAGGCATCAGCCTCTTCCTAGTCAGGCAGGAATTCATCTTGTCTCCAAAGCCATGTAGGGCAGAGCTGGAGAAAGCACCTTTACCAGCAGCATTCCTATTGTGTAGCGGAGGCTGTGGCGCTGGCAGGTAAAAACAAAGTAGTTTGGGTTTAAAGACTTTCAAGCAGGGAAGAAATCATGTTAAAAAGCCCTTCATGGAGCTGTGAAGAATGAGCCTGACTCTCTTCATAGGATGCTCAGACAAGAACTCAAAGGAGCAGCAGATTTCAGGTGGAAGCCACTTCTGAGTTTGGCTTCCTGAACTCTCATGGTGGGGACTGAACCAAGAGGGGCTGTGGCTCAGGCAGGCCCCACGAGACATCCAAAAAATGAGGAGAAAGGAATAGAATAAGGTGAGGACCAGTTCAGCACTTTTTCTTTTTGACCCTGAAGTGGATGCCCTGACTTTCCCGGGGTTTCTGTCTCTCCCATTCTCATTACAGCTGAGTCCAGCTTGGAGTCTCTTTCAGTGAAAGAGGGTTTTTGAGGCACCTGCCATGTACTAGTCCTTGGCCTTCTCCAGGGATGTTCAGAAGTGTTCTTGCTGACAGCAAGATGAGGACACCCAGCCTGTGGATTCATAAATACCAGGATTTACTTGGAGCTGTGGGTCCAGTCAACCTGGTAACTTGTAGTGAGTGACTTCTCATAACTCAGCCTCTCGTAACTATCCTCATCATTGGCAAGACGGTGCCAGATAATCTACTGCACAGCCTTCTCATGAAGCTTGAGTGAAACCAAATAGTAATAAAGGAAGGGGCTCTGGAGTCTGGGTTTGATTCTTAGTTTGACTATGGGCTGAGCTGTGTGATCTTGCACATGTCACTTACCCTCTCTGAGCCTCAATTTCCTAATCTGTGAATTGGGCATAACTAGTACTTACCTCATGGGGTGAGAATGAGCACTGACTGAGAGAAAGCACATGAACTTCATGAGGGCAGGGGTTTTTTTTCATCATTTTATTTTGATCCCCACTGCAGTTCTTGGGACATAAGGTCACTAAATAAATGAGAGCGGTGATTACTGTTATTACAATTCATGGTTGCCCAGCATTGGTTGAGACTTTTCTCTGTGGCCTCCTACAGGGACTAGTCTGTGGGCTTGTGGTCCAGGTGAGGAAGACAAGTCCATCACGGCTGGCATGTTTAACTAACTCTGCCTCCCAGGGTGGGGTGAGTTCCCGTCACTCCAGAGCAGGTGAAGGAAGGAACTGAACTGAAACAGGAATAATCTACGGGGCTGACTGTCTAGACAGGGCTCTGGCTGGGGAGGGGAGCAGGCAGAAGCGGGCTCTGGCCAGAGCTGAGCAGAGACTAGGGGATGTCTTGGTGTTGCTTCAGCACCTCACTTGCATCATTTCACTGCATCCTTATGGTGGCCCGTAAGCTAGGTCCATTTATTACCCCCATTTTACAGATGATAAAACTGAGGCTCAGAGAGAGACAGTGATAAATCATACTAAAAGAGTGAAACATCCAGGGCTCAACCAGAATTTATGCCACTCCAAACCTCTTGCTTTTAAACAGGGGGATGTGGGGAGGAAAGGGCTGAAGGAGAGGAGGGTGACAGAGTCTGTGGGTGGAGGACAGGTCCCCAGTGGCTGCAGGGGGCCTGCAGGAATAATCCAACAACGAGCAGCAGGGGCACGATCCCCTCCCTTGGGTGGGTACCATGCCCTGCTGAATTCTTTACCAAGTGGCTTGATGGATCAGCTGTCAGTCAAAAGAGGGCCTGGGGGGCTCTTTACGGGCAGAGGATTGAGTGCAGAAACTGCCCTGGCCCTGCCAGCAGCAGCCTTCAGAGGTGAATAGAGTACAGCCAGCATTGGGATGGCAGTGCCCGATTGCACTGAAACCAACCCCATAAATGACCCCTTTCCTGTGAACCCACAAACGGCGGTGACGAAGGTGGCTAGAGCCAGCCCTGAGCCTTTCTGCAGCCTGGCCCAGCTCTCCAAGTTGGGGCGGTGGAGTGGGAGAGCAGCCCACCTGACAGACGAGGGGAGCCCGTCCTGGGGGGCGGGGGTCACATGGAGGGGATCTTGGCCCCTGCCCCCAGCCTGGAATTGCCTGGAGACAGTATAACAGCACAAACTTTTTTTTTTTAAGCTCAGGAGATACCTTTTGGAAAAGTAAAGTTAAAAACGCATGATCAGAAAAGGAATTCTTATCAGCTAGCTCTGAGAAGTAGGAGGAAGGTGGGAGGATGTGCCTTAGCAGGAAGGAGGAAACTGAGGCAGGGACAAGACCCCACCCTGTGGTGGCTCCAGTCATACAATGCCGCTGGCACTATCGCCATGGCACACTTGTCATCACCAACGGAGCTGCCAGCTCTGGGTCTTCCTGTGCCCTCCCGGACTCTTAACCCTGCTAGAGCCGCGATGAGCCATCTGTTACTCTGTGCCTTTGGGTCATTCCTTCCAGGAGGCGTTGGGGAGAAAACAAAGGATGCCTAGTTAATTTGAGTTTTAGATAATAAATTTTTTTTAGAAGACAAAAAATGGTTGTTTATCTGAGACTCAGATGTAACTGGGCCTCCTATTACTTGCTAACCCTGGTCACTCCATATCCAGAGGGCTGTGCTCTGCTTCAGGTTGGTGGGAGGGGACTTCCGCCCCTTCCACTTCTGTGGCGAGAATGCCAGCCTTGGGGCATTGGACTGATCACATTATTGAATGCAGAATAGCCAAAAAAGCAAATATCAACTGCCACTTCTCAAAAACCTCTCTTTATGAAAAAGTTACCTGCCTTAATTGTTTTCAAAGCTGCCTTCACCCACAGAGGAGCTGGGTGGTATGTATGATCCCCATGGGCATTCCTCTTCTGCACCCATTTTTCATAACACAGAGAATGCCTCTTTCCTCCCCTGCCCCTGCTGAAACATCCTGAGGGCAGAGAACACAAGAATCTTTTTGGAAGGGCCCCTAGTCCTTTCCAGTGAGTCCCCATCACTGCAGAGCGGGTGAAGGGAGGAACTGAGCTGAAACAGGAATAATCTATGGGGTTGACTGTCTAGACAGGGCTCTGGCTGGGGAGGGGAGCAGGCAGAAGCGGGCTCTGGCCAGAGCTGAAACTCAAGGCATCGCCACCAGTCCTTCCCAAGCCATCCTGAAGCTGGGCCGGGCTGTCTGAACCCCCGGCCAGAATTGGCCTGGGGCTGTCGCTTGCTCTCCTTTCAAAGGATTCGTTCTTCCATTGAAGGAAAAGCTTGCACTTTCACAGTTAGAAAGTTAACAAAAGATAAGAAACATTGGATGCTTCCTTCTCTTTCTTATCTATTTGTTTGGAGGAGGGTTGTGAGAGAAAATAAAGGTTTTAGTTATAAAGCTTTGGCCTGAGATCAAGTTTAGAAAGAAAGGCATCTACTAATTGAAAACATCACTTTGGGGGCCTTTAAATCAGGGGAAACAGGTGCAGGTTTGTGGTTTTAGAGAGAGTATTTCTTTTGGAAAAAAATAAAGGAAAGTGCCTCAGATAGGGTCCCTCCAAGGCCAGCAGGCTTTTACTTTTCAGCCCTTAATTACCTAGAAGGTGAGTGAAAGGATTAACTGGAAAGTTAAAAGAAAAAATAAACTCTCAGCCTTCTAAGTAATACTCCAAATCTTTCTCTTTTTCTCTCTCTTTTTCCCTTTTGGGCTGAACATTTTGATAATGCTCTCTTACAATACTGTCCGTTCTCAAATGGATTCCCACACCGCATCCACTTTTATTCTTAATCCTGTGATGAAAAACCTGGGCTTCCCTTCTCAGCAGAGCTGGGATTTGACCATTACAGTGACATATTTTCCAGAGTTTTTTCTGGGTGTGACGGGGCAAACATTTCAAGGTCAAAAGTCTTGGGAGAAAAGGGTAATAATTCTGTGTCTACTGCGTGTTGGCTGCTTGGTAATATCCTGTATCTCTGCATCCCCATGGTAAAAGAGGTTTCTTTTTGAAACCTCTTGATGGTTGAGGAAATGGAGGCTTAGCGAGGAGGAGTGACATGCCCGAGTTGGCCCAGCAAGGAAGCAGCAGAGTTGACCTTGAGGCCAGGTCCATCTGACTGACACAGGGCATCACCTCCCGCCTTCGAAAGCATGGGGTGGCAAACCAAGCTAACAGCTGTGAACATGCCCAGAAGCTTTGGCTTTGAAATAGCTCACAACATCTTCCTGCTTTAGAGAACTATTGAGCAGGATTGTTTGCAGTTAAATGTACACGACTCTCATGTTTTTAGGAGAGAGGCTACTGACCAGGAAAGGTGGTCCTCAAGAAACTAATGCCATGTATCACTTATCTGCTGCTGTGTAACAAATTACCCCCAAACTCCGTGTCTTAAAAGCACAGCATCTGCTACCTCATCGTTTCTACAGTTCAGGAGTCTGGGTGCAACTTAGCAGGGTCCTCTGGCTCGGGGTCCCTTACAGACTAGCAGTCAAGGTGTCAGTGATGGCTGAAGTCACCAGAAGGCATGGCTGGAAAACAGTTTCCTTCCAAGCTGACCAACATGGTGGCTGGCAGCCTTTAGTTCCCCGAGGGCTGGTGGTTTCTCTCTCACTGTCTGAGAGCTGGAGGGTGCCCTCCGTCCTTGTCATGTGGGCCCTCCTGCGCGGACGCTTGCTTCATCGAAGTGTACAAAGGAAGAAGACAGTAGGAGTATGTTAGCAAGATGGAAACCATAGTCTTTCATAACCTAGTCATGGATGTGATGTTTCATCAGTTCTGCTGTAATCTTCGCAGTGAGTGCGAAGATTCACTAGGTTCAGCCTACACTCAAGACGAAGCGATGACATGGGCTGGAGGTGGGGGAGGTAAATACCAGGAGGTGCGGGATCCCCAGAAGCCATGTCAGTAGCCACCTGTCGCGCATCAGCAGAGTGGAGATGGTGGTCACGATAATAATAATGATAGCTGCTTAGTGTGTGCTTCTGCTGTGCCAGCCCCTGGGCCAAATCCCTTCTGTGTGTTGTCTCGTTTAATTGTCACACTGCTCTTTGAACCTGGAGAACAGAATGCCAACCCACTCCAGTATCTCGCCTGGAGAACCCAGTATTCTTGCCTGGACAGAGGAGCCTGGCGGTCTATAGTCCATAGGGTCGCAAAGAGTTGGTACATGACTGAAGCCACTTAGCATGCATGCACGCTCTTTGAACCAGGAAGATACATGAACTTCCCTAAGTTCCTGCAGCAAAGACACGAGAACCTGACTGGTGCTTTCCACTCCAAATACCCTTCCTTTACATAATGCAGATCCTTGACCTGCACCCACTGAGCTTCTGGGGCCAAAACAAGCCCCTGTTGTGATAAGAATCAGGAAAACAAAGCTGAACTCGCTACTCATCAGAAAATTGCAAGGGAACACACCAGAAGCCATTTCTTACCCATCAGATTAGGAAAAAAAAATTAAAGTTGTTGAGAGTGTGGGGAATTCTCATGCACTGCTGAGAGACTATAAATTTGTACTGCCACTTTGGAGGGAAATTTGGCAGGATCTATTAAAATTTTAAAAGGACATAAAAATAAAAAATGTGCATAACCTATGACCCCCGCAATTACACTTCTGAGTATCTACCCTAGAGAAATGCTTGCACATGTGCACGAAGAGCCTTGGAGGAGAATTTTCATTTCAGTGTTGTTTCTAAGAAGTAAATAGTGACATTGGAAATGGTCTCAATGGTTTCAATGTCCATCAGGTAAAAAAAAAAAGGCTAAATAAATTGTGGAGCATCTGTACTATGGAAAATTATGAAATAGGTAAAGAGCATGGGGTAGATCTATAAGTATGGCAAGAAAATATCTATAAGGCATATTGTTGAATGGAAAGTTCTGGGGAATCAATATGATGAGAAAACTGTTGCCCCTGGGATGACCAAGCGGTGAGTGCTATAGCATGCATTGCTGTCAGGATTTCAGACTCAGTGTAGCTAATCCTTCTACCAGTACTGATGCTCATTCAGTGCCAGTAATGTGACTTTTCAGCCATCGGGCAACCAGAGGCCTCTACTGCTACATTTACCAGAAAAGTGTGTTTTGAGCAACGCTCTCTTTGCCTAGGTTGGCTACTTTATATTCAAAATCTGCATAAATACATTTTATTGGTGGCACGCAGAATACAGGCCTGTGACTAGGTGCAAAGAGGCTAGAGAAACAAGTTTTCTGAGTAGGAAGACTTCAATAAGGATGAAGAATCTATAAACATATTGGGATATTGTGATTTATAATAAGAAATATGTTTTTGATCTTCCTCCCCATTTCTGGCACAGAGCTCCTAAAACCCTTGAAATTTCCTAAAGGAGAAATTGGAAAGATGTCTTTTGTTATGTAATGAGTGACTTGTGGAAAGGTGCTAAAGGCAGTTTGATCCCTGAGTGAGAAAATCCCTTGGATAAGGAAATGGTAACCCACTCCAGTATTCTTGCCTGGAGAATTCAGTGGACAGAGGAGCCTGCCCGGCTACAGTCCATGAGCTGGACATGACTGAGCACAAGGCACTTAGGTCAAATAAGGATGGAGGCAGGCTGCCCAGGGGAACCAACCAGGAGATTAAAGGGTTAGAACTTTCCTGTCCCCTGACCTCCAAAGAATAGAGAGGGGCTGAAGATTCAGTTCAATTACCAAATGACCAAACCTATATAATTTAATTTACAAACCTATATAATTTAATCAAATTCCTATATAATGAAGCCTCCATAAAAACTCTACAGGATGGTTTGGAGAGCTTCTAGGTCATGAATTTGTAGAGGTGCTGGGAGAGCGATGCACTTGGAGAGGCTGTGGAAGGATAGTGTCCTTCCCACGTACACACTTTGTCCTATGCATTTCTTCCATCTGACTGTTCCTGAGTTGTGTCCTTTAATAAGCTGGTAAATGCAAGTGAATATTCCTTTGAGTTCTGTGAACCACTCTAGCCAATCATTGGAACCTGAGGAGGGCATCATGGGAAACTCCAGTTTACAGCCAGTTAATCAGAAACACAGGTAACAGCCTGGACTTGAAAATGGCACCAAAATTGGGGCAGTTTTGTAGGACTGAGCCCTTCCTCTGTGGTATCAGATGCTCTCATCAGATTTATAGTGTCAGGATTGAATGTAGTTATTTGTTTGGTGGCATGGAATAAAAACATACATACACATCAAGGATGCTCACCCGTTACTGGGCCTCCGAACATGGCAGCAGCGTTCATTCACAGATTCAGAATGGTTTCCCCAAGAGTTCCAGGGCCTTCCTTTATGGTGACCAGATGGCTGAGAAGCTCCAAAATCACACTGTTTCAAATGCAAGCCCAATGGGGAAAAGCAAGAATGTTTTTGTTCTCACAAACCTTTTGAGGTTTGCTTTGATTGAACAGGCTAGGTCAAGCACCTGTTTCTGAATTAGTTCCAATGGGCAAAAGCATGGCCTGCTTTGATGGGCCAGGAAAGCATCATGTGCTCCACACCTGAGACAGAGATTCTCATCCAGACCTCAGGGCCTAAGGAAAGAGACTATATATTTTCCCTCAAAATATTGGGAAATGGAGAATAGTTTCTTAAAAGCAAGCAAACCAAAGAGTTCCTATCTTGTATCCTTTACAAAGGGAGGAGCATTTGGCACAAGTCCTCTAACACTTCTGTACATCTTTGTCTATTTTGTTTACTTACATCAGTATAAAGTCATGGGTTCCTACCTTGTTCAGTAGGGTATAATCTGTTACTATCATTATTTATTCTGATGTTTAAATTGTCCCAGATTTGCCCAATAAGAACTCCTTTGAGCTGCCTTTTGTACCCTTTTGATGTTGCCATCTTGCTCTGAGTCGTCTCTCATTTTCACCGTAAAAGATATTCCAGGCATGGCTCATACTTTCCCTGGCCCAGCCCTGGAATCAGTAATCGTTGGGTCTGGGATTTGATTTTACCTTACTTTCAAGTAGTAACAGCCTGTTTCTCTTTCATGGATACTGGCAGAGTACATGAGATGCCTGAGTCAGAGACAAAGGACTTTATTACTCATGACACAGGAAGTAACATGAGCATCAGCGTAGCTGAGTCCGTTTTCCTGCCCCCAAGTCCAACTGAAGCAACGTGAAATTGTCCGGATAGATGCATGGCATTTGCATTACAGCTGGAGAACACTGAGCTTAGGAAATCTACTGCTTTTATAGCAAGTACTAAGCAAGACTTCTCTTCATCCTTGAGGGAGACATTATTCATTCTGGAGATTGTTCACTGCAAACACAACTCTGAGATGGGCCTGGAAAGGAATGGTCAGGTTGGATCCATTCATCCTTAGCATACCGAGTTAAGAATATCCAGCAATGCCTATAGCAAATTATGTTTTCGAACAGCCATTTCTACACAGACCCCTTGTTCCTTTTAATGGAAAATGATGTTTAGAAATCAAGATCTGCTTGCTGGGTGTGCTCATTGTCTTGAGCTATTTTTACTCTTAGATGCTCTCAGAAGACAGAGTTGGGAATATATGTACACACACACACACACACACACACACACTTATGCTTAATTATCTGTCCTCTGCCTATCTAATCATCTGTCATCTATCTACCTTTCTTTCTCCATAAGTTCACACTGATATCTCTAATGCAATACCACAGATTGATTCCAGATTTCTGCCTTTCCGTATTTATAATGTTCTTCTCTAGTAATGAGAAACCTAAAATATTTTATTTTAGCTTATTTTCTTCATGCTCCTGCAGTCTCGTGCCTGCTGCTGCTACTCACCCTCCAATCATGTGGGCAACCTCCTGATCACTCTGGCTCTAACCTGGTGTGCTGGGGTACGTCTCCCCTCCCCTGCCACTCTGGTCAGGCTCCGATGCCCCGTGCTGGCCCACTGCCCCTGCCACTGCTTCTGAGGACGTTCTCCTGCACTCACCTGAGCCCTGAACCCCATGCCAGGCTGCTCCCACACCTCCCCTGCCTGGCGAGGCAGCCTGGGCCAGGCCACCCCCCACATGCTTCCCGATGCTGGGCAGGCTAGTCCTGCTACTGCCGCCACTCTGTAGACACCTCTCGCCTCACTCAGACTCTGGAGCTCCCCACTCTCACCTTCTGAGGATGCCTGCTGCTAGTGGCTTCTAGCCAGAATTAATCAAGGACAGAGGAAAAAGGGAGAGGAACCACTGACCATTTTTAATGGCTGCAAAAGACTATGTTTGTGGCTGTGATCTAGTGTGCTTAACCACCTCCCTATAGTATTAAATAGAGGCTATTTGTATTTTTTTTTTCTTAATTCCATTCCAGGAATCAAACTATGAACATAAATTTTTGTGCATCTTTCTCTGCATCTCTCTGATGATTTTATTAGGACAGATTCCTAGAAGGGGAATGGTTCCTGGGTCCTAGGGGAGGACTATTTATGCAGCTCCTGGTCTTTATAGCATAGCTTCAGTGTTCATCTTACAATTCATACACTCGTGAATAAATAAGCAACCATGACTCTGTCCCAGAGACTGCCTAGGATTTTCTACAGATGATAGTTGTTTCACAGCTTGATGACATCACCTCCTTTTTTACACCAAGATTGATGTGGGAAATTCTGTATAAATACTCTGCATCAACAAGGCGTTGTGTCACCAGGCCTCTTAAAGATGGGCAGCTTGCTGCAATACGGCTGGCTTAGCCTGTGTGGGACAGGCGCCTATGATTTATAAGGTCCAAACATGAAGTCTTCAGGAAAGTTGGTGAAGTACTTTACAGGTCACCTGTATTTTTCCTACCATAGATGTTTTGACTCACGGGTTTCCTTTATGTCACTCTGTCCATAGTCTAGGTATTATTAAGATGGAATAAAGAGGTTACTGTAAGAGAAACTGAGTAGGAGGGAGGGAGGGAGTTTGTGATTCTAAACTAGAAAAGAAAGAAATAACAGGTGAGGGAATTAAGTAGGACAAACATTGGCAGCCAGGCAAGCAAGTATTCATTGCATGGGGGCCACTGGCCTAGCTTTGTGCTGGGAGCTGTTAGGAAGTTCATTTGTTCATTCGCTCAATAAACACTGACCAGTGACCAACTCCATCCAGACCATGTCCTAGACTCTGGGGACCTAAGAGAAAAGACATCATCCCCACTCTAAAGGGGCTTTCAGTCTAGAAAAGGAGAAGCCAAATCAATAATGTAATATCTGCTGGATCTTTTTCTTCTCATTTTTTTTTTGTGGTTGATTTTGAGTTTCATGCCATTGTGATCAGAAAAGACGCTTGGAGTAATCTCTATACTCTTACACTGATTGAGGCTTGCTTTGTGTCCGAGTATACGGTCCATTCTAGAGCCTATTCCATGTGCACTTGTCTTCTGGAACTTCTAATCCAGCTTGGGGAAGGTTCTGTGAAGGTTTTGAACAAAGTTCTTGAAATAGAAAAAAAAAAGTATTGGTTAAGTGGCTGAGATGGGCAAAGTTTTCTCAGACAGAGGAATCTGCATTGACCAAAACACATGATCCTGTCAGCTTATCAGCAAGGACTCAGTGTGTATGTTCCACAGGTTCAGCACTGCCCTAGGAACTGAGGGGGATAAATTTCATACTCCATACTTTAGCAGGGAAGGTTGTGAGAGGATTGTCTGCATAAGATTATTAAGTGACTTCTGCATGTAGGGTAAATTCCGAGTGTCTTCCCTAAGTACGCAAGGCTTATTTGGGTAGCATTTGCTGTGTAACAAATAACCACAAATTCTCAGTGGTGTACCACGTAAGCATTTGTTGGTCTTGCTCATGCATCTGTGGGTTGGCTGGGATGTGGCAGATGTTGCCTGAGCCCAACTGGGCTTGACTCCAGGCTGTGTGTTGAGTTCCAGGTCTGTTCCATATGTCTCTGCCTTCGTAGATCACCTATTACTTAGAGCATATTCTTGATATGGTGACAGGCCAGAGTATAAGGGGGGCAGTCCTAATCTTGGAAGCACACGTCTTGCCTTGGCTCTCTTCATGTCCACTAGCATCCACAGGTCAAAGCAAGGCACATGGCTAAACCCAAAGTGTAGGGACAGGAAAGCATGCTCTGAGGACCATAGCAGAAGTAGGGTCTATAATATATCCTCTGCAGTCTGGCCCCTGTAGACCCCTCTTCTCATCTCTTCTTCTCTCTGGTACCTCTGCTGCAGCCACCCCAGACCTTTAGAGCCTCCTGGACCTGCCTTGATTTTTCACCCATGGTATCTGTACACATGCTATTCTGTGAGCCTAGAATGTTCTTCTTTGCCTGTCCACCAGGTCAGTTCTATCACTTCCTTTCTGAATAAGCAAGGCTTGGCTCTCAGGATCAGGGGTGTTCTTATTTTTCTTTCTTTTCTTCTCCATCCCTATGAGTGGTAAGGATGCTTTGGGGCCTCACTTGGTGCCTGGTTCTCTTCATGATTTCTCTCTTTTTCTCCCTCCCTCCATCTTCCCCTCTCTTTCTTCTATTTATTCTCAGTATACATTGATATGATGATTTTATTTTATCTTAAGATTTTTTGATGTGGAAATTGTTTGAGGTTTTCATTGGATTTGTTACAATATTGTTTCTGTTATATATATATACATATATATATATGTATATATATATAGGTTTTTAGTCCGTGAGACATGTGGGGTCTTAGCTCCCTGAGAAGGGATTAAAACCCTCACCCTATGCATTGGAAGGCAAAGTCTTAACCCCTGGACTGCCAGGGAAGTCCCCAGTATGATGATTTTAATATTAAGGTTTGGAGTAGGGCAAGACACCTATCCTGTGGGCCAGGGTGGCTGGGTATGGTTCATCTGGTGACAAGGACAGTTACCTGCCCACCCTCCCACCCACCCCAGAGTTGGCGTTAGGTGGGGTTGCTGGTCTGGGGGTCCTCATCCCTCAGCTGTGGACTCTGAGGCCTTGGGTGGCTCTGTGTAGCCTGGCTGGGTTTCCAGGACAGCCTGGGCCTAGGGATGGTAAGAGGTCCACATCCTGCCGATGTGGAGGTTCCAGGAGATTTCCGCTGCTGGTGCTCTGGAGCTAGCATCCCCAAGGGAGAGATAATATGTGTGAGAAAGCTTCATACACGTTCCTACAAAGGGAGCTTCCTGTGCGCCTGAAGTGAATCTTTTGCTGGAGGACTTGCTTAACCACCCTTTGGTGGGATTGGTTCAGAGCTGGTATATGCTGAGTTTTCTTGAACTTCTAGAATATGCAAATAAGAGCCCTGAAGATCCACAGGTCTTGGATAACTTTCTACAAGTCCTAAGTAAAGTCAGGAATAAACACAATGAAGTGGCTCCTACCATGGCCCAAGGCGTGACTGAGGACAAGGAGGAGTCTGGGTTTGATCCATTCATCAGCAGTAACACCCAGTATTTTCTGGACCAATTTCATACCAACTGCCTCTCTCTCCACGTGCTTATTAACCAGCACACACTTCTGTTTGGTGGTGACACCAACCCTGCCTATCTGAAACACATCGGGAATATTGATCCCACCTGCAATGTCACTAGCGTTGTGAAAGATGTGTATGGAACTGCCAAGATGCTTTGTGAGCCATATTGTCTGGTAGCTCCAGAGCTGGAGGTTGAAGAATTCAGTGCCAAAGCTCCAAACACATCTAATCAGGTAGTTTATGTGCCCTCACACCTCTTTCTCGTGCTCTTTGAGTTGTTCAAGAACTCAACGAGAACAACGGTCGAACCGTATGAAGATAGAAAAGAGGGTACCCAGCTGTTAAAACCCTGGTTACTCTTGTAAAGAACACTTATCCACTAAGATAAGTGACCGAGGTGGTGGGTTCCACTCCGAAAAATAGATTGCCGTCTTCACTACATGTATTCAACTACTCTGAGACCTAGCTGGAGTGTACCCAAGCTGGCCCGTTGGCTGGATTTGGTTATGGCTTGCCAATTTCTCGTCTGTATGCTAGATATTTCCAAGGAGATCTAAAATGCTATTCTATGGAAGGCGTGGTTACTGATGCTGTCATTTATTTGAAGGCCCTTTCAAGTGAAGCATTTGAGACTTCCGGTTTTTAACAAGTCCACATGGCGCCATTACAAGAGCACAGCTGAAGCTGACGATTGGAGCAATCCCAGCAGTGAGCCCAGGGACGCTTCCAAATACAAGGCAAAACAGACAAGATGAAGGCTAACAGAACTTTGTAAAGAACTGAATGCTTCAGTCCTCTCTGTGAAGAAAAGATGGCCTTCTGCAAGTCACCCAGAAAGAGCTCCTTTCCTCCACCAGCTCTGAATGTGGCGCTATAGATGATCCAGCGCTTGAATGCGTATTTTTCTCCATATAAGCTGGACCTTTTCCGCAGAAGTTTCCTGTAGCCACTTCATATCTGCCACTAAAGTAGTGACTTGGTCATTTTTCATAGTACATTGCTGCAGTTTGGTTGGCGCCTGTCGTAAAGGGACACAGAGCCTTATTAGCACCCATGCCCTCATACTTCCCTCTGCTTTATCATAGACTGTCTGCAGTCTCCCCAGATGTCTCACCTCCCTCCCCATTCCAGATACAGCCGATCTCTACTGCTGCTCTTTTTGACCAAATACCATGTTTGTCCCAAACCACCAACTAAGGCCTTGGGGCGTCTGGAAGTTGAAGACATCAGCTGAGCACATCTTGATATTCCGGTCCCAGGGCCCTTCCTCTCTTACACATCCCTCCTCACTCTCTGCTTTGGACTCTGGCCTTCTTCCCTCTGACCAGTTTCTCATTGTGAGCTGTAGGTACTCTCATGTTAGATCTCCCTCTTGGGTGCATTGATTTCATTTTGAAATTCATTTTTATATGTCCATTCTGTTGATTAAAGCATTCCAAAAATTGACAACAACAACAAAAAGATTTGAAGTAGAGATCAGTGGCCTTACTTTGAGTTCAGATTTTGTCTAGAGTGCTCTGCCAAAAAGAGTCATCTGAGATACTGTTTCTGAAATACTTCCTTGGTTTCTCTTCTGTTCTTGCTCCTTGGGTTTCCTCAGGGGGAGGGTGGTGATGGTGGTGGTAAAAGGAAGGATCCAGGCATTCCTAGGGTCCCCTATGGTGATACCATCAAATAGTTTCCAATTTACACCCCTCCACCCCGCACCAACCTCAGGCCCAGGGGAGGCTGCCCAGAGTGGCTTTCAATAGTTTTTGGTGAATGAATGAGTGACTGAGAGAATGGCTGGATGCATTTTCTTAAGGCAGCTTTTTGCTCGTTGTCAGGGCCTTGGTGGAGTCTACCAGCCAGGCTTCCAAAGGCAGGAGGTTGAAGGAGCAATGAGAAGACCCAGGCCTGCGCAGGCCTCCAAAGCAGCTTTTAAAGCTGCTTTCAGCAGCAGTCCCAGAATGCAGTTCCGAGGGGCAGGCATGTTTGTAAGCAGACCCAACTTTAGTAGGAACTTAGCTTTAAGCATCCTATTTGGAGAGTCTGTAGAAAATTATGGAGCTCTGGGGAACCAGCCTGGGGCCACTCACAGTCCACTTAGTGCCAAGTGTTGTCTTTAGGGGCCTCTAATTCCCTTTATAAAGAGCTTTTTTTAAAAAAAAAAAAAAAAATGGAGCCTGGATACAGTTAACATGAGTGTTGAGTGTTGAGCAGGTCAAGCATTTCCAGCCATTATGGAGAGTAAATAGAGAGATTCTACAAATGCAACAGTCAACCCAGTGGCCTAATAGGCTGCGTTTTTGTTGGTCCAAACTGTGGCTTGTTTTTGCAATTTAGTAGAGAAGAAAACTGAGGCTAGGAGAGGTAAAGTGATCGCCCCAAGGTGACACAGCTGGGATGTGGCAGAGGCAGGCACTGGATCTTATTTGTGGCCTGTGGGCTTCCCTCTTGTTGTGACTCAGTGGTTGCCCCAGGGGATGTGAGGTCTTAGTTCCCTAACCAGGGATCAAAGTATTAAAAGGTGGATTCTTAACCACTGGACCACAAGAAAGTTCAAGGAAACTGAACTCTTGAAGGCAGAGGTTGAAGGCTTTGACATTTATAGGATGTGGGGCAGGGTCAAAGCCCAAGGTCAAGTCTGCAAATAATAACAGGTATTAGAAACTCATTTTAAGGTGGTGCCAGGGTTATATGTGTGAGCTTAGAATAGAAGAGGGTGATCCAGAGCCTAGCTTGTTCAGCATTCTCCTTCCCTCTAGGCAGCCCCTTCCTGCTGCACTTAAAACACCCTCCTTGACTGTTCCATGGACAAAAATGCTCTTTGGTAAAAAAAGTTTGGAAACCAGTGATTCCAGGGAGCTGGGTGGCCACAGCCTTTTCCAACTAAGACATTAGTCAATTAAGGAGCCATGTTTACACTGGAGAAAGATGATCTTATCAGATTCACTCATCTACCTTCAGGAGAATGGAGAGCAGTGGGCATGCTGGAAGAATCAGAACTGATGCCTGTCCGGGCTGCTGCTCTTGGGCTGTGCTCAGTCGTGTCCAACTCTTCGTGACCCTCTGGACTGTAGCCCACCAGGCTCCTCTGTCCATGGGATTTTCCAGGCAAGAATACTGGAGAGGGTTGCCATTTCCTTCTCCAAGGGAATTTCCCAACCCAGGGATCAAACGCACATCTCTTGAGCCTCCTGCATTGGCAAGTGGATTCTTCACCATTACGCCACCTGGAAAGCCCATATCCAGGGCAGACAAAGCTTTTGATGGTGTCCGGCACATTGGCTGCTATTGGCTTCCCAGCTTTCACTCCCCTTTTATCTTGTTTTCACCAGTTTTCAATTGGGTGCTGTCCATGCGTATCTCTTGTAATTCAAGGGAAAGCAGCCCTAGTCCTCACTCCCAGAGGTGGACCCTGGCTTGTGCTCACAGCTCAGTACCCTAGACTTTGTGATTGGCAAGTGTCCCAGGGAAGCATTTGCTAGGGGCTTCTGAGAAGGAAGCTTCTCCCCCACTTTTTTTTTTTTGTTGTTGTTCTTTCACAGAGGCTCTCTTGGAGGAGTTCTCTTTTTTCAGTGGACTAGGCTGTCCTTGCCACCACTACTAGCAGCCACCTTGTGGCCAAGAGGGGAGGAAGCCTTGCGCGGAGGCAGCCTTGGGCAGAAGGCAGAGGGAAGAGATGGAAAGAAACAAACTTCTTGGATTCACCACTGAGCTGCTAACTAAGTTTGCTGAAACTTATCCTGCCTCTGGACTTCTCAGTTTCAGGGGCCGACATGCTCTCTTAATTCGTTAGTTTTGTATTACTTGGGAATGAGCTGTTCCTAAGTGATTTAGAGAGCTACTGCTTCCACCGTGTTCTTCTCCTTGGAAGCGTTTCCAGACCATCTTGCAGATGCAGCCTCTGAGTTATACCCCTGCACTGGGCTCAGGGGACAACATATGGGGGAGGTCATGGATCCCTGCTTGGCTGCCAAGGGCCAGCCTCTCTATCCTTCCTCTGTCACGCTCTCCTGCCATGGTCCATATATCAGACTCACACAGCAAACACGGATGATGGCAAAATCTCAGAAACTGGGGTGGGAGAAGACACCTTCTTACATTTTTCTTTTGAATAAAATATTATCTTGGTTTCTTTTCTTGGGACCTCTTTACCCATTCTGGATGAGGTCAGCCATAAGACAGAAGCCCCAGGGGCTGTAAGAATTAAATATTCAACTGAAGCTCTGCCTGGTCCTCTCCAACTCTGACAAGCTCTGATCCTATGAAAGCCGATCCAGTTATGGTAAAGGGACTCCAAGACAGTCCGCTGAGTTCCAGGCACCACACGGCTGTACTCTCCTCTGACCCATCAGAGAAGTCAATTAGTATTCCTACTTTACAGATGTGGGAACCAAGGCTCTTATAGCTTAAGATCACACAGAGACAGAGCTAGGATTTGAATTTGGCTCCTTCTGACACCAAAGCCTCTGTACTTTCCATTATACCACCTGGTGTTCCCTTGCTTTGGGGCATTTTACTCCATAAAGACGGTTACCCTACTTTGGAAAAGGTCGGCTGAAGTGACACACTGCTGCCCAATGGGAATTTTTTTTGGAGCAGTTCTTCCAGGTTTTTTTTTTTTTTTTTTTCTTTTCATGAACTCACTCAGTTCAGCCAAGGGTGCTTCAAGAGACCAATTTTCAGCCTCTGTCCCCACTGAAACCTGGAAGAACGTGGACCAGCGCCACTAGCCTTGCTGGATGGTTTTGGAAGTGGCAGAGCTCCACTGGAGTCGGCCTGTCTCTAGCTCACTGTGTACAAGCGGAGGGATGCTTGTTGTTTCAGTGGCCGCCGAGCAGAACACATGGAGAAGGCGCGGAGTGCTTGGGGGCCGAGCATCCTGAGAGGATAGGGCGTGTGCACACCACAAACCAGCTTCAAAAAGATCCATCATTCAGGGGAAAAACCCCAACCTGCCTTCATAAGCTCTCATGATCCCTGAGGAAACCCTCTGTTCTGCAAGACAGTCTGGATTTTTATTGAGTGTTCCCTGTGTTTCCAGGAGGGCATTTTGAACAGCATAGGTAACTAAAAGAATCTGGAGAAGGAGAGGTGGCCTTACTTTGACCTTGAACTTTAGCATGCTCTGCATTTCGAGAGTCACCTGGGATGCTCCTTCTCTAATGATCTCTCTGTTTCTCATCCGCTTCTGCTCCTTGGGTTCTCTCTGGGGGAGGATAGTGGTGGTAGTAAAGGCGGGATCCAAGCATTTTTGGGGCCCGGGTGGGGACACCATCAAAAATTCCCAATTCACACCATCTCAACCTCAGGCCCAGGGCAGGTCACCCAGAGTAGTTGTCAACAAGTTTTTGGTGGATGAATGAATAAATGAATGAATGAGTGGAAGGCCGGATGCATTTCCCTGATGCATCTTTCTGCTCACTGAGGGGCTCAGGTGAGCTTGCAGCCATTCTTTATTTTGGATGGGATGGTTCCTTATGCCGTATATCTACTCTTACCTGCTTTAAGCCGCAAGACTTAACAAGTTCAATGATGTAGAGGATCTCTGAATTTTTGCAAGTTTTCTTTCCCACAGTCTGGAGCTTAAGGGTCCTGTCAAGGCCTCCAACGTACGTGTCACTTCTTGCTCATCCTGTTTGATTAACACGATGTCACTGATATAATGATATCTGCCATGTTCGTCGTTGATAAGTGGGATGCTCTGCAGAGTGTCTAGGTCCCTTTGGACTGTTTTATGAAAAAGGATGAGAGAGTTAATATGGCCCTAGAGTAAGACTGTAAATTTCTACTGTTGACTGTTCCGTGGGAATGCAGTCTGCTCTTGGTGCTCTTTCTTGACAGGGAGAGAAGAGAATACATTTACCGGCGCCGGGTTGTACACTGTGAATCAGAACTGTGTTAGTCTTCTCTAGCAAAGATACCACACCTGGGCCAGCAACTATGGTAGCTACTTCTTGATTGAGTTTGGTCCACTGTCATCCTCTAGAGTCTATCTGGTTTCTGTAGGAGTGGGGTCAGATTGGTAAATTAAATGGAAGTATTTTGGGGACCATCATGCCTGCTTTTTTAGGTCATTAAGGGTGTCTTCTGAAAGACTGTGCTTGAGATGTAATATTGTTTGTGATTTCATATTTTGGCAAAGGGATGGGGGCAGTTTTAGTGGATTTCTCCTCTAGGATGGCGCCACACATTAAGGAGCCAGTGTGGGTATCCACCTAACTGCGATGAGTATCCATTCCACTTAACACTTGAGGACCAGGAAGATGACCACTAGGTGGGTTCACCGTGGACCTGACCTGGACCGGGCCTCCTCTGGTGACCTGGCTCCCTTCTGCCCCCCACTCTCACTGGGGACTCTGATGCGGCTGCAGCTCCGATCTGGTGTCTCATGGTCTTTGGAATGTCTGGCTATTTTACTGAGTCAATGGCTACAGTTCCCTTTGGGGAATGGTTGGGGAATTCATTACTTCTGTGCTTGCTGCCACGGGCCTGGGTCCTTCCTCCTGAGGATGAGGACTCTCCTCTAGTTGACAGCTTTCAGGTCTGAATACTGGGCAGTAGCTTGTGACTTTTTATTGATGTAGCTTCCCTCGGTTTCCTGATCAATCATCCTTAATTTCTTTTAAGTATATAGTCTGAGAAATATCCTTTTAGGGATCCATCTGTTTTGCCCCTGGGGCACTGTATTCTATTTTCCATTTTCCTGAGATCTCTGGAGGCCGGCCCCCATGGCTGCCACCCCATCCTGCCACTCATTACTATGTTGCTCCAACCTGGCTTCTATGGGTTTAGCACCACAACCTGGCCTTGATTACTTTTTGTGAACCACTTGCTCTCATAGAGCCCTACAACAGAGTCTCCTCCCATCAGCCCTGGCCCTGGGGAGAACAGCCACCCTGAACTTCAAGGATACTGTGCTCCCTGTTGCCAGTACATTACCTCTCGCACCAGTAGACGCACCCTCTAGGCTCACCCGCAGAAGAGACTGGAGAACATACCCAGCCCATGTCTCCAAGACCTTTGATCCCCTGTCCCGCCATCTATGATGGCAGCTCTAGCACTTCTACTTTGCTAAGAGCCAGCCGTTCTAAAAGCAGCTGAGCAGCACCTTTAGTGCTTCCTCCTGGGGTCCTTGCCAGAGTGTCAGATCCTGTGTATGAAGGGCATGTGGCCATGTTGATAAACTCTCCCCTTTTCAATTATATCCTGTCCCCTTCATCCAGTGTGTGATCCCTTCTTGCCCATGTTGGCTCCTTCAGAACATAGTCCCTTTCTACCCTTAGTAGGAACCTGTAGAGAGAGGGAAGCAGGACTGGATGGATGGAAAGATGATCTTTGATGCATGTGCAAAAGAGGATTCAGCTGATCCCTCTGGGGACTCTGAAGCTGAGATGGCCCTTCAGAGGCATCCTGAATTGAGGCAGGGGTGTTGGGCCTTGGCAGCCCCGCATCTACCAACCATTTAATGTGGGCTTCTGTGCAGAGGGGGTGTAACTGGATGAGACAGTCTCCTTTAGCTGAATGTAGTAAAGAAAAACATATTCTGATATTTTTTATAAAAGGCAAAGAAGACTTTCAAGACTATTGCAATAGGAGAGAGATCAGGCTTAGCTCTGAATATAAGGACAAATGAGGGTTTATAGCCCAGGGGAAGGTAAGGAGGTTAGTAGATGGAAAGTGACTGAGAGGAGACATCAAGGGTAAGAAGATTCTTGCTAAACTGGCCTCGAAGGATTCTTCCTAAAGCAGGCCAAAGACTTATATACACCAAAGTGAAGGATGAGGAACTTGAGCAGATATCAAGGGTGATCAGATATTGAGTGCCGGGTTGGGGGGCAGATTCTTGCTAACTGATTTAGCAGGATTATTGCTGAGGCTAGACTCAGCATGGATGTACATGGAGGCCCAAAGCTTAGGTCTAGTCTAGAGGGGGGTTTAGGGGAGCTAATTAAAGTTTGGTCAAAAAGAGTCTTTGTCAAGGGAAACTCCCAGGGTGGGTCTCAGTTGTGAGCCATCAGCAAGTATAGGAGTGAGTGCCTTGGTGTTGCAGATAGCATCAGATCTACCAATGTCTGATGCTGAGGTTCTCCTTACCTGTTGACTGACTGTCAAGAAATATGCAGGGAGGCTGACCTGTTTTGAGGACAAGCGTCATTTTCTGGGCTTCACTTTCCCCTAATAAGTGCTACCTGAGTAGATCCAAGCAGAGGACTATTAGGCTGAAGGGAGAGGAAATGGGGTTATTGGAATGATTGGAGCCAGACTAGAAACTTATTTACTTAAGCCAACTTCCTTTTACACTTCTTGGGCTATTCAAGCTAATGAATAAATTGAGCTGATTGATGTCTGAGCCTCTCCCCTGACTGGGCAGCCAACATAATTGACCATCTGGAACAGGTCATGCCAGTGGAGGGTGTCTCTTGCCAAGTGCTCTGATGCAAGGAGCCAGAGGGGACAAATACATTTGGGAAAGGGCTGAGGGTCAGGTAGAAGGGTACAAGTGGATCTCAAAGCGTCATTAAAGCAAATGGAACCTAATTTTTCTCTGGGGCTTTCCAGTTTCATGGTGCAAATGCGTTCAACTTTTATAGACTTTTATTACAGTCACACAGTGTAGGACATTGGGCTCCTCAATGTCTCGCTGTTTATTTCTGGGAATCCCCTGGGGTGTCTTGTGTGAACACACAAGCAGTTCTTTTAGATGATTCTTTTGTTCCTTTAGTAGTATTTGTTGTCCCCAAATCCTACTCGAGCAAGTGCATGGCCAGCATCAGTGCCACTGATGAACTCTGTGAGATCAAGCTGTTTGCATGATGACCTAGCGTCCTGTGAGCTCCCATAGCCAAAGACCTTCCAGGGGCTGATCCAGTCAATGTTCCGGGGGTTCACTCTGTGCTTGGGCCAGGATGAGTTCCAGGCAGAGTGTGGAGGGTGTGTTCTGAGAAAAAAAAGGTTTCTTACTGTTATGAGAGGGCCATAGGGAGCCAGGCTCTCTTCTTCTCCCAGCAAACCTTGTGAGGCTATGATAGCTTTGCCTGCCACTGACAGTCTTCTCATAGACACAGGGGAGCCAGCCTGGGCATGAAGTTGACACTGTGGATGGTGGATGGAAAGACTGAAAGACCCCAAGTCCTTGATGATATGTTGAGTCACTGAATCAGTTGAACTTGAAATACCCACCCCACACCCTCCACAACACTTTCTCTTATTTGTTCTTGTTGTTCAGTTGTTAAGTTGAGTCCAAGTCTTTGTGACCTTATGGACGGTGGCTCACCAGGCTCCTCTGTCCTTCACTATTTCCTGGATTTGCTCAAACTCACATCCATTGAGTTGTGGATGCTATCTAACCATCTCATTCTGTGTCGTCTCCTTCTCCTTCTGCTTTAATCTTTCCCAGCATCATGGTCTTTTCCAGTGAGTTGGTTCTTCCCATCAGGTGGCCAGAGTATTGGGGCCGTATCAGGTTCAGCATCAGTCCTTCCAGTGAGTACTCAGAGTTGATCTCCTTTAGAATTGACTGGTTGGATAACCTTACAGTCCCGGAGGCTCCAAGAGTTTTCTCCAGCACCACAGTTTGAAAGCATCAATTCTTCGGTGCTCAGCCTTCTTTATGGTCCAGCTCACATCCATACATGACTACTAGAAAAACCACAGCCTTGACTGTAGAGACCTTGGTTGGCAAAGTGATGTCTCTGCTTTTTAGTACTTTGACTAGGTTTGTCATAACTTACCTTACAAGGAGCAAGCTCTTATATGAACGGATAAAATGACTATCTCAAGCTGATTTGAATTGGGTTTTCTTTTATTTGCTCTCTGAAGCATTTGACATATACACCTAGCTCTTTTTGGCTTCTGTCTTTAGCTTCTCTCTTGAAAGGAAACAGATTCAAACCCCTGAGCCTTGATTCTTTGCTCTTTACAAAAACCTCCCCTCTCTCGCAGCTATCCACACCCAGTTGACCCTGTGGTCACCCTAGCACGCTCGGTCCCAGCTCAGTCTCCCAGCTGGGGCTCCCCAAGTAAGGAGAACCTGGGGCAGAAACTGGGAGCCAGATGCGGCCCCAATGACTGAAAAGTCCAGGGGGTGGAGAGTGGGTATTCAAAACAAAAAATTCTAGAATCAGACCTTGGGTTTCAAATCCCAACTTCGCCACTGTGAGACCAGGGGAAAAGTCATTTTATTTCTCTGTGCCTCAATTTTAAATTGAGTTTGATCATAGCAGTTATCTTGAAATTTGGTGAGGATTATGTAGGATAATGTATACAAAGTGCTTAGAACAGGGCTTGGTGTATGGTCAGTGCTTAATACACCTTACGCATCGTTGGCTATTCTAATGGGTAAGCTGGTGTGATCTGGGTGTGCAGCAAGCAAGGAAGGTATATAATATGCCCTGGGCAGCTGGAATAAGTATCTGAGTTGAGTCTGCTTAAAAGGCCAGAGAAGGAATGGACAGTTGGGTTCCTCTTCAGTCAAATTCTTTGCTGGCTTCATCTTACCTCACACATGGAATCCAAACAGCTCAGTGGTAGTGATGGGTGGGGCAGGAGGGGAGGGTAAGTTGTTGGTTGGCATTTCTAAGACTATACCCCTTCATTCTTCTGTGTGAGGAATTATTCTGGATTTGAGTGTTCCAAGGGCTTCAGAAGGTGGCTTACCACAGCTTTAAATTTTTTCCTTTCATCTTCACTGGCCCCTGTTGCATCTTTATTGGGTTTATAAATTCTTTTTTCCCGTTTCTTTTAAAAATCACTGTTTATTTGTAGAGCCACCAGTTCTAAAACTTGTGCAATATCTTAAATGTCATTTTTGCCCTGGTCTGCTCATAATGCATGAGCTAGTGCCTCTTACATAATGAACTTTGAAAGTAATGATTCCCAGCAAGCATTTAGCATGGGCAGTCCTTACATAATGTGGAAAGCATACAACTCCCATCATCAAGCTGATCTAGTCTTTTACAGTTGAGAAGGTAGGGGCCACCGATAGATCTTGCCAATAGGACTGATTAATTTGAATTAATTAATTAATTTCAATTAATTAATTCAGGCTGTCTGCCAAGGGCCTTAAGGTGACCTGATACAACCGAGTCTGCTGGTCAGTGTGGTGAACGAACGAGCCAGATTCAGTCCTCAACTGGGTCATCTCACTGAGAAGACCGTCTTTGTTTATTTTCTCTTTCCACTGTATTGGCCAATGGAGTTGGGTTAATTGGCCTGTTGTTTTGGCATCGGGTACAGACACAGTTACAGTCAAATCATGGGCCAATTCAGTGGGGAAAACATCTGTCAAGCTTGCTGTTCCTCTAGCTGATCTGGAAGCCCTGTGGAGACACAAGTGTAGTGAAGATCAGATGAGAAGTGTACGCCCAAGGAATGGTGGATAGATGCACTGTTTACCTTTTCGCACTCTGTGTCATGTTTGTGGCCTGACACCCACTCTTCCTGCATGACGCCTCAATTTTGCTAATCCATTCCGGATGACTGACTGGTTGGTTACCTGGTTGATAGGAGAGGCCTTGCTGAGGGTTGGGAAGTGCTCTAGAATCAGAGGGATGTTGGCTTGTACCTTGGCTCCTCTGCTCATTACTTGTGTGACCTTTGCCAGCCGATTTCCCTTTCTGAGCCTCAGTTGCCTCATCTGTAACATGGGAGCAATACCTGCCCTGGAGGTCATTGCCACGAGGTGTGAGGACCACCTAACCCTCCTGGGTTGTCCAAGATTGAAGGAGTTCCTGAGATGTAGGGCTTTTAGTTTTTTTATTAAAATTCTTTTTGGCTGTGCTGGGTCTCCGTTGCTTTGTGGGGGCTTTCTCTAGTTGCTGTGAGCAGGGACTACTTGTTGCTGCAGTGTGTGGCCTTCTTACTGCAGGGACTTCTCTTGTTGCGGAGCTTGAGCTTTAGGCTCACAGGCTTCAGCAGTTTCGGCTCCTGGGCTCTGGAGGATGGGCTCAGTGGCTGTGGCCCATGGCCTTAGTTGCTCTGTGGCATGTGGGATCTTCTTGGATCAAACCTGTGTTCCCTGCACTGGCAGGCAGATTCTTAACTGCTGGATCACTAGGGAACTACCAGGACTTTCAGTTTTAAACCTGGGACATTCTTGGCAAAACCATGAGCTGGTCACTAGGTGGTGAGGACCAAATGGGACAGGGCCTGCAGGTATTTAAGACATGTGGAAAATATTTCCTGAAGGTTGAATATATTATTTTCTGTTGAGTTTTTAACCAAGTACCTGTTGACTGGGGCTAGTAAAAAAGGGGTGTTCCTTTCTCCAAGACACCATGAGTTCCCCTAGCATAGAACAGGCCACTCTCCTCTCCCACATGTGGCACTTTCCCCTCAATTCTTCATCCACGTGAGACGAAGCTGACAGGCATATCAATCAGTCAGTCAAACAAAGAGTCACTTGAAGGGTCCAACTGCTCCTCATGGTCCAGAGCGCACTTAACACCTTAAAGCCAGAGGCTGCACTCTGTGTCTTGCCCCATTACCAGTTAGTTGCGTGATCTGGACAGCAGTACTTTCCTTCTGTGAGCCTGTTTCTTCAAAGGGAGAGCACGATACAGCTGCCTCCCAGGGCTCTCATGAGCCTTGTACGAAATCATGCGTGTGGAAGGGCTTTCTGAGCTGCAAGTTGTCGTTCAGATATGAGGGCTTTTACGAGGGCCCTAACTCGGCAGCATTCACTTAGCCTCAGGAAAGAAGGAGCAACAGAGTCTTGGATTTGGCACTTCAGGCCCAGAATTCAACAGTTTGCCACACTTCCACTGGGTACCCTCAGGGCACTGGGCCCCAGCTACATGATGAATGAACTGGTTTTGCCCTCAGTAGCTCAAGTTCTATAAATTGGTAAGTTCAAGGTCATGTGTTGAACTAAGAGAGGAGCTGGGTCTGGGCTTTGCGGGAAACCCAAGGAGATGGAACTCTGGTCTGGGTGCAACAGAGCCCCTGAAGAGAGAGGCCGACAGCCTGGCCTGAGAGGTCAGAGAAGGACGAGATGTCGGAGCTCAGGAGTGAAGGAAGTGGGTTCCAGGCAGAAGGAAGAGCTTGAGCCAACGTGGGGGTAAAGAGCATGTGCAGGGAACTCTGAGCGTTTCTGTGTCATGGGATGTCACTTCTGAAATAAGAGCGTGATAGAAAGGAAGGGGGATGGGACCAGCCTGGTAGATCCTCCTGTTCAGTGTTACTCTGGACTCTTTGTTGTAAGAGGCAAGAAAGAGGGTTTGTTGAAGGATTCTGGGGACTTGAGGGCAGAGGTAAAGGAAACCCAGACTTGACAATTCCTGGTCTCTCTTTCACGCTTTCCCTGCCTCAGTTACATGCTTCCCCACCACAGGAGGCCAACATAACAAGAAGCATGGTCATCAGCAGCCCAGAGCCACATCCTTCCAAGTCTTTCCCCCCAATCCAAGACTCTTCCCTCCCACTTCCAGTAGAAAAATCCTAGGAGAGGGCTCTGACTGACTGTGCTCCAGCCACGTGCTGTTCTCTGGACTGGTCACTGCAGCCAAGCCCACAGGACATTGGGACTGGACGTGTAGTTGTGTGCTCACCCTTAATGTTCACTCTGCTCCGTGTGGAAACAGGACAAAGAGATGTTGAGCAAGTAATGGTAAAAAATGCAATTCATCTCCGTTATTTGAGATTTCATATTTGCAAATTTACTTACTCAAAATTTATTTGCAACCTCAAAATTAATACTCACAGTGCTTCTGTGGCATTTATGGACATGTAGAGAGCAATGAAAAATGGGAGTCGTCCACTGGTCACATTCACGGCTGAGAACTAATAAGGCAGCATGCCTTGTGCTTTCAGCTCTCAGACTATAGTATCCTTTCTTTGGTCTGTTTAGTGCCATATTAGTCCCATTTTGAGGGCTTCCCTGGTGGCTCAGATGGTAAAGAAACGGCCTGCAATGCAGGAGACCTGGGTTCAATCCCTGGGTCAGGAAGATCCCCTGGAGAAGGGAATGGCTGCGCACTCCAGTATTCATGCCTAGAGAATTCCACAGAGGAGCCTGGTGGGCTACACTCCATAGGGTCACAAAGAGTTGGATACGAGTGAATGATTTTGACTTCACTTTTTGGAGGGGGCTCCAAAATCACTGCAGATGGTGACTGCAGCCAAGAAATTAAAAGACACTTGCTCCTTGGAAGAAAAGCTATGACCAACCTAGACAGCATATTAAAAAGCAGAGACATTAGTCTTGTCAAAGCTATGGTTTTTCCAGTAATCATGTATGCATGTGACAGTTGGACCATAAGAAAGCTGACTGCCAAAGAATTGATGCTTTTGAACTGTGGTGTTGGAGAAGACTCTCAAGAGTCCCTTGGACTGGAAGGAGATCAAACCAGTCAATCCTAAAGGAAATCAGTCCTGAAAATTCACTGGAGGGACTGATGTTGAAGCTGAAACTCCAATACTTTGGCCACCTGATGCGAAGAACTGACTTCTTGGAAAAGACCCTGATGCTGGGAAAGATTGAGGGCAGGAGGAGAATGGGACGACAGAGGATGAAATGGTTGGATGGCATCACCAACTCAATGGACAAGAGTTTGAGCAAGCTCCAGGAGTTGGTGATGGACAGGGAGACCTGGTGTGCTGCAGTCTATGGGTCACAAAGAGTCAGACACAACTGAGCGACTTTGACTTCACGTTCACTTGTCCCATTTTTGATGGCGAATTTTCTATTTCAAATGGCCCCCAAGCATTGTCCTGTAGTGCCATTTACTTTTCCTAGCTCCAGAAGGGTGATCACATCCTGTGTCTTATGCAGAAAATATTTGCATTGGAAAAGCTTATTGAGGCATGAGTTATGGTCCTGTGGTTCAATGTTAATGATGAATCAGCAATATATGTTAAATATATATTACAATTAAAGAGAAAAACATACAACAAAGTTATTTATTTATTGGTTAACAATAGCGATGATGACAACAAAAAGCTTGTAAAACTTTAAATTTGTATTTCCTGTATGAGCAATGGTTCTGTGTTAGCTACTTGACTGTTGGTGGTGAGTACAGAACAGGATTTCTGTGAATAACAAGAATGGACTGCGCCCATACAGGAGTTTAAGCTTTATTCTGGAAGCAGTAGGGAGCCATTGAAGGTTTTAGATAAGAGAGAGACAGATAGGATTTTTTGAAAGAATCTCTCTGGCTTCTCGGTGGAGACTGATTAGAGGAATGAAGACTGAAGGCAGGAAGAATAGTTAGAAGGTGGTTATAGACTCTAAGTGAGAGATGATGCGGCCCAACCCAGGAGATAATATGGAGGATTTGAGAAAGCGGTGGATTTGAGAGTGGTATTTAATGGGTCAGTTTAAGAATGAGAACAAGAATGAGAACTCACTGATGTTGGAGGCAAGGAAGGAGAACCTCGAACATCCCAGTGCTTTTAAAATGCCTACATCTGATTTTTTAAAACCTGAAAGCTATGTCTCATTGGTCTGAACCACGTATTCCTTCTGTGAGAGGTGGTGGGGACTTTCAGCATCGTGGGGGAAGCTGAGCAGCTGTATGGCCGCTGTTTGGGGACAGGCACACGCTCCCCCAGCGCCTTCTCTGTAAATTGCATGCAGGCCCAGCTGTGTTTTCTCTGCCTCCTTACATCATCACCAGTCATAAAAGCCCTACCGGGGGAATTGTGCTGACGATCTGGGCTGGGATGTGTGAGACAAAGGAGTCCAGGGGGCTGATTTCAGAGTTTGCAAAGTTCAGATTCCTGCTGGTTGGGAGAGGAGGCAGGTTGGAGCTGACACGCGCTGTGTTTGACAGTCGTCTACGGTTGCTCTCCAGGTCAGTAATTTCCTGGCTTTAAGCAAGTCTGACTGTTTAGTTCAACCCTGGTCTCCTCACACAGCTGGTGCGCCCTGGCAAGGTGCCCCGGCTGGGGTGAAGCACCTCTCTGCCCCTCCCCATGCTCCTTCAAAAACCTCGAGGTCCCTACTCCCAGCTGCCAGATGACCTGCACCCCCGGCCTTTGGAGTCCTGTTCAGCGCCTTCCTCCAGCTTTGCTGTCTGCTCTTGGCCTTCTGGGTGACCTGTTGGAGTATTTCACCTCAGGCACCCTGCAGTCTTGTGTCTACATATCTTGGATCTCTCCCTGCAGAGTAAAGAGCTCTCTGATGAGTATGAAAGGACCCAGTTCTGCTCTGTTCAGACATGGGATGCTTGTGTGGTCCGACTCTGCCAGTGGTAGCATTAATCCACATCCTTAATTTAAGGGGAAATGTTCATCTGTTGACTTGGATTCCATCATGTATTCGTTTAGAACATATAAATGTAAGAAGCTTTACAGTGTGTCCAGTCTCAACAGTAACTCGTGTTTTATTCACTGTGCGCCGTTCCCTGTGCTCAGTGCCCTCACTTGATTTCTCTACTCTAATCCCCACCACCGCGTTATTAGATGACTTCTGTTCTCATCTCCATTGTATGGCTAAGAAAATGAGGCACAGAGAGGTCAGGGGAGGTGTCCTCAGTCCTATTGCTTGGGAATGGCTGAGTCGGGATGTCAGTCCAGGCTAGTGGATCTTAGTGCTTCTATCCTCACTGTGCCATTAGATACATTCTCATTGCTGATGGACAGTTTCCCCGGCCCTTTCCCTTGTGTGCTTCTCAAGTGCATCAGTGTTTGACCCAGTCAGGGTGCAAGAAAATCCAGTAATTCCCCGGGCCCATTGCCCACTTGGAGTTATAGGTTCTTTAGTCTTTGGGGTTTAGGAACTCAATGGGAGTGCTGATTCACTGCCCCCAACATGCAATTTTTTTTTTAACTGAAATGTAATTGATTTACAATGTTCTGTTAGTTTCAGGCGTGCAGTTTCAGGCGTGCAGCAAAGTGATTCAGTTACACAGGCGTATGTGTGTGCGTGTGTGTGCTTAGTAACTCAGTAGTGTCTGACTCTGTGAACCCATGGGCTGTAACCACCAGGCTCGTCTGTTCATGGGATTCTTCAGGCAAGAATACTGGAGTGGGTTGCCATTTCCTTCTCCAGGGAATCTTCCCAACCCAGGGGTTGAACTCAGGTCTCCGGCATTGCATCTGGATTATTTACCTTCTGAACCACCAGGGAAGCTGTATACCCACATATATATCTATTGTTTTCTAGATTCTTTTCTCTTAGAGGTTATCATCAAATATTGAGTGTAGTTCCCTGTGCTGTGCAGTAAGTCCTATCTATTTTATATATAGTAGTGTATACATGTCGGAGAAGGCAACGGCAACCCACTCCAGTACTCTTGCCTGGAAAATCCCATGGATGGAGGAGCCTGGTAGGCTGCAGTCCATGGGGTCGCTTAGAGTCAGACATGACTGAGCGACTTCACTGTCACTTTTCACTTTCATGCATTGGAGAGGGAAATGGCAACCCACTCCAGTGTTCTTGCCTGGAGAATCCCAGGGACGGGGGAGCCTGGTGGGCTGCCGTCTACGGGGTCGCACAGAGTCGGACACGACTGAAGGGACTTAGCAGTAGCTGTGTATACATGTACTTTTTAAAATTAATTTTTATTGGAGTGTCATTGCTTTACAGCGTTGTATTCGTTTCTGCTGTACAGCAAAGTGGATCAGCCGTATATCTCTTTTTAAATTTCCATCCCATTTTAAGCCACTGTATTTTTTTAAATCAATTTTTATTGGAGTACAGTTGCTTTATACTTTTTGTATTATTTTATTAAGGACATTCTCTTTACACAAGTGTTACATGACTCCTCTCTCATTGTAAACATTTCAAGCATATTCTGAAGAGAATATGAAAGCCCCCCTCTCATCTCTTTTATCCCCCACCAACTCCTTTCCCAGTGGTGGTCACTGTTAATAGTTTACTATCCTTTCTCCTGGTCCACCATCTGTGCGTTTTCATGTACATACCTTTGCTCCCTGCACAACACCCTTTTAAGTAAGTGGGCTCACCTTATCTCTGTTGTTTTACAACTCTATTTTTCTCACTAGGTAGGTGTACCTTAGAGGTCTTTCCACAAGAATCTCTGTCATTCTCTCTGATTTACTGGAATGGCTAGATAGTATTCCACTTTGGATTTACCATGATTTTAATTAACCCACTTGACTGAACACTTTCTAAGCAATGCTGATCATTTGAAAAAGTTAATTATTCATAGTTACTGGGTAGTAAAAAAATGTATAAAAAAGTCTCCATGGGGAGAGGGTTGTCAAGGGCAGAATGGTAATTAGAGGTTAGGGAAAGCCAGGAGGTGTGGGGTGTCCTGTCTCCTTCACCCCACCCCCCAGCAGGCTTTGACTCAGAGCATCACCTGTCTGTATCAGTGCCTCGCTCAGCTCCCCAGCAGGCTGTGGGCTCTGCTCTCTTCTCTAATTTCAGCATTTCCCTCTGAGTGACGACACACCCTGACTCCATCTGGGCCGTGATCATATATCCCCAGCGTCTCTCCCCCCAGCACCCAACAGAGGTTCGGAGACAGGTTCCCTGGGTGCTAGGACCCTCTTGGCAGTGCCAAGCGTGGCAGGGACAGAGCTGGTTAAAATGTCTCCTCGGAGGCGCCAGAAAGTCAGTCTGTAGCAACTCAGATTCCATGCAGGCATCTCACCCAGCTTTACTCAGTGAAACCCAAACACCCACTTTTGTTGAGACTCTGACGAGCCCTGGAAACCACCGAGGGCCTGGCTCGCCTCGGCACACGTCTGAAATATGTCAGGCAGGTGTTTCCAAAGAACTTATGCTACAGGAAAATAGATCCTGATGTAATCTGCCTAATTTGGCTTTTGCCTGACTTTCAAGAGAAACTGGCTATTTGTAATGGAAACAGTTCTCGGGCCACTTCAGACAGGGCTTTGTAATGTGAGCTGGTAAAACCCTGCAGGTGCTACGGGGGCCCCTGTTTTCATTTTACATCTCAAGTTTGTTTACTTTAATGTGTTTCTCTGGGAGGACAGAGGAAAAAAAGGGGACCTGAAAGGGGTTTAACAAGTCATTTTTCATTTCAAAAAAAGGAATGGTTTTGTATTAAGAAAATCAGCATCAAGAAGGCCTCGGGGAGTCCTGCAGGCAACAGGAAGTGCACATGGCCTAGGGGATATGTTTCCTGAGACTAATTCCCCAAAGACGCGTGTTCAGGAGCCGGCATACCTGGGGCCCTTGGCAGAGGCATCAATTAGAAAGTGGGAAGCAGTGTTTTCCTTGCTAATTCTTGGCTACTGGATAGGGGTTACTGAGAGCTCCCTTTTCCCCCCGCTTGGAGTTAGGCAGTTTTGAAAAATTGTAAAATTATGAATTCAACCTTGTTTTCAATCAGGGGAGGGGGAAATGGTTTCCAGCGTGCAAAGCCGGTACAATGGGTAGAGAGGGCCGTGTGGCCAGAACACCCGCTGCCACACTCAGCGACTCATCCAGCCTGTGGGAGAGGGTGCCCTCCCACAGGAGGGGGGTGGGGATGGGGGTGTCAACGAGGCAGCGGCTGCAGGCCCAGCCCCAGAGCAGGAATTCCAGTTAGGGAGGAGGGAAGAGCCGCGTCTGTCCCCCACGATCGTTTCCTGCAGGCAGTGCCTATCCTCGTGTTACAGAAGACATGCTGGGTCTGTCAACTAGGGCTCTCTCCCGCATCCCGGAGACTGGGTTCAATGAAACTGAAGGCCCCGTTCCCTGCCCTTGGGGTGAAAGTGGAGTGCATGCTCCGGGATACGCCTCTTCCTCCTGGCCCCTGCATTTGCCTGTACTGCCTTGGGACTGACTGGCTGACGTGGGTCTGTGCAGGGAGCTTAAGCCTCTCACCAATTTTCACAAGAAAATCTGCTCCCGAGCATGTCATGCGCTTAGCGATGTCACTGACAGCGAAGCTATGGGAAGGGTTGCTCTACAAACCCTCACAGCCTTCCAGTATCCTGTGGGTCTATCATAGCTTCCCTTTTCTCTTCTCTCTGGAAAAATAAGTAGAGTTATCTCCTTTCCTCTGACAAGAACACCGCTTCCTCGCACATTCGGGTGCCTACGGAGGCTGACGTGTAGGTGTCTGACTCTTTGCGATCCCATGGACTGTAGCCCACTAGGCTCTTCTGTCCATGGAATTTTCCAGGCAAGAATACTGGAGTGGGTGGCCATTTCCTTCTCCAGGGGAACTTCCTGCGTCAGGGATGGAACCTGTGTCTCCAGCACTAGCAGGTGGATTCTTTACCACTGAGCCACCTGGAGCCACGGAGGCTGACATCCCCCAACAAATACATTTTTCTTTAAGAATTCTGGTGAAGACAATGTTCAGCCCATATATAAATGTACCCACAGGTGCCTCACAGAACACTTAAAACAGAATGTGTATACAGACCCACAGAATCATGTGTAATCACAGCCAATTCTAACTGGAAAAGGGCTCAGAGACCAGCTAATCTAACTCTTCATTTACAGTGGAAGAAAGAGATACCAGAGGGGGAAGGGACATGCCTAAGGTCACCATGAACTAGAGGCAGAGCTGGGCTAAAACCAAGACCCCTTAACTCCTGCCCCAGACTCTTTTCCAGGTCACATGTCTTTAGGAGCCTCCAACTCCAATTTCTTTCAAGGCTACTTTAAGGAAAACATTTGATTGCCATGCAGACACATTGTGGTAAGTCCTGTTGGTACAGTTAGTCCTCCAACATCTGTAGATTTTGCAGTCACAGATATGGTGGGCCAATTATACTGTGTCATTTTATATTATAAGGGACTTGAGTATCCATGGATCTTATTTTTTAAGACTTTTTTTTGATGTGGGACATTTTAAAAGTCTTCATTGAGCTTGTTACAGTATTGCTTCAGTTGTTTATATTCTGGTTTTCTTGGGCTGGAAGGCATGTGGGATCTTAGCTGCCTGACCAGGAATCCAGCCCTCACCTTCTGCACTGGAAGGCAAAGTCTTAACCACTGGACCACCAGGAAAGTCCCTCCATGGATTTTAGTATCTGCAGGGGTGTCCTGGAACCAACCCCCACAGACACCGAGGAACAACTGTACTCCCTATTATATTTAGCTCAAGCTTCCCTTCTTGTCCTTTCCTACCACCTTGGTTGGGGGGAAGGAAGGAGTAGAAAAGTGAAACAGGTTATCCAGATTCATTGTAGCTTGTATTTGCTGGTTTGCTGGATAAAATCAAATTAAAATGAAACTAAAGAATATCTTTGAAGGTTATAATGCTCACAATTTGGGAGTCTTTGTTTGGGACACAAGGATGCTGGTGGAAATTGGTGCAAAGTTACTCAAATGTGATTTGGCATTAGGCCATGAAATTAAAAGACGCTTACTCCTTGGAAGAAAAGTTATGACCAACCTAGATAGTATATTCAAAAGCAGAGACATTACTTTGCCAACTAAGGTCCATCTAGTCAAGGCTATGGTTTTTCCTGTGGTCATGTATGGATGTGAGGGTTGGACTGTGAAGAAGGCTGAGCGCCGAAGAATCGATGCTTTTGAACTGTGGTGTTGGAGAAGACTCTTGAGAGTCTCTTGGACTGCAAGGAGATCGAGCCAGTCCATTCTGAAGGAGATCAGCCCTGGGATTTCTTTGGAAGGAATGATGCTAAAGCTGAAACTCCAGTACTTTGGCCACCTCATGCGAAGAGCTGACTCATTGGAAAAGGCTTGATGCTGGGAGGGACTGGGGGCAGGAGGAGAAGGGGACGAGAGAGGATGAGATGGCTGGATGGCATCCCTGACTCGATGGATGTGAGTCTGAGTGAACTCTGGGAGTTGGTGATGGACAGGGAGGCCTGGCGTGCTGCGATTCATGGGGTCGCAGAGTCAGACACAACTGAGCGACTGAACTGAACTGAACTGATCATAACCTTTAGCACTATTCATATACTATGTTTTGCTCAACTTAAACTGAAGAATAACATGATATAGCTTCATGTGTGAACCTTAAGTGCAGAGCCTGACAAATTTTTATAAAATGAATACACATAGGTACCCATCTTCCAGATCAAGACACAGAGAATTACCAACATCTCACGTGTCTCCTGTGTATTGTCTTCTGGCCATTACCCTCTAAAAGAAAGCAGCATTCTAACATTCTTATCATTATAGATTAATTTTGCCTGATTCTGAAGTTCATGTGAATAGAGTCACGGAGAACTGTGCCTGACTTTCAGTCACAGTATATCTGTGTATGAATGGAATACTATTTGTTTATCCATTCTACTGTTGATGAGCTCTTGAATGGTTTCTAGTTTCTAAGTATTAAAAATAATGTTCTATGTTATTTTGGGGCATGACTTTCAATACACACACATACTTCTGAGAATCTACATTTGAAGTAGAATTTTGTGTTCATAAAACATGTATGTGTTCAACTTCGGCAGGCCCTGCTAACAGCTTTCCAGAGCAGTTGTGCAAATTTACCCTCCCACAGAAGTATGTGAGAATGCCAGGAGCTCTACATCCTGGCAACACTTGGTACCAGTTTAAAAAGTGTAGACACTCTGATGGTGGGTGATGGTAGCTCACTGTGGTTTAATTAGGTTTTCATGAATAACTAATTTGCCACTTGGGTACACCTTTCTGTGAAATGCCTGTTCAAAACTTTTCCCATGGGAAGGGGGGAAGTGTCTCTTTTTCTTACTGATTTGTAGAAGTTCTTTATATATTTAGTATACAGGTTCTTTGTAGGAGATAGGCATTGCAAATATCTTTGCAAAAAAAAAAAACCACCTTCTGTTTGTTCCTTTACTCTTCTAATAATGTCTTCTGATGAACAGTAGTTCTTAATTTTGGGCGTCCCAGGCGGCTCAGTGGGAAAGAGTCAGCCTGTCAGTGCAGGAAATACAGGAGACGCGGGTTCAGTCCCTGGGTCGGTAAGATCCCCTGGAGGAGGAAATGGCACCCACTCCAGTATCCTTGCCTGGGAAATCCCATGGACAGAGGAGCCTGGTGGGCTTCAGTCTGTGGGGTCACAAAGAGTCAGACACAACTGAGTGACTGAACACATACAAACACAGTTCCTAATTTTAAAATAGTCTAATTCACTTCTTTTTTCCTTTATGCTTAGTGTTCTTTATATTTTAAGAACTCTTTGTCTATCCATAGTCATAAATATTTATGCACATTTTATTCTAGCAGCTTATTGTCTTACTTTTCATATGTAGGTCTATGATTCGCCTGAAATAGAATCTTGGATGTAGTATGAGGTAAGAGGCAATGTCCATATTTTCTATAAATTTGTGCAATTTATCTAGCACCATTTATTGACAAGACAGTTTGCCCCCACTATGTTGTAATGGTATGTTTGCCATAAATCAGATGACTGAATAGGTCTGAGTCTGATCAAATTTATTATTCATGTTAATCTTAATATAGCTATATTGATTTTATATCTGTATTATCAATTACTGAGAGACATTTCTAAACACTGTGTTCTGATTATGGGATTTTATTTCTCAACATTGTTTGAGGCTCCATTATTAAACTCATTTGAATTTAAGATTGTTATATATTCCTATTGAATTAATGCTCCTATATTTATGAATTGTTATTCTTTATGTCTAATAATAGTTTGATCTTAATATCTATTTGATCTGTTATTAGTAGACTTACAACTCCTTTTTAATATACTTGTTTTTAATGTTTTTATGGATATGTTTTCTCATCCTTTTATTTCAACCTTTCTGGGTCCTTATATTTGTGTTTCTGATAAGCAATGTACATTTTACATTTATTTTTTTAGCAATGTACATTTTAAAAGATGAGACTAATCATCTTTATGTTTTAACTGGAATATTTAATCCATTTACAGTTTTTGTCTCTTATGAACAAAGTTGTAATGAATATTTTTATACATGACTTTTTGTGAGCACATGTGCTTTTCATGGATAAACATCAAGGAATAAAATTGTTGAGTCATAGAGATGGTGTACAGTTTTATTATTTTTAATGTTTTTGAGGCATAATTTATATACAATAAATAAAGAGATACAGATAAATTGCAACAAATGCAAACACCCATGTAACCACCATGTCATATTAAGATATATGTTATTCTCAACAGTCCAGAAAGTTTCCTTGTATACCTCCCCTGAAATGCTGACCTGATTTCTATCACCCTAGTTTAGTTATCCATGGAATCAGACAATATATATTCATATATCTTGTTTATCTCATACAAGATAATGCTTTTGAGACTCACCCAGGCTGTTCTGTGAATCAGTTCAGTTCAGTGTACTTGCTTAGTCGTGTCTGACTCTGCGACCCCATGGACTGCAGCACGCCAGGCCTCCCTGTCCATCATCAACTCCCAGAGTTTACTCAAACTCATGTCCGTTGAGTCGGTGATGCCATCCAACCATCTCATCCTCTGTCCTCCCCTTCTCTTCCCACCTTCAATCTTTCCAACCATCAGGGTCTTTCCCAGCATCAGTGAATCAGTTCTTCACATCAGGTGGCCAAAGTATTAGACTTTCAGCTTCAACATCGGTCTTTCCAATGAATATTCAGGACTGATCTCCTTTAGGATGGACTGGTTGGATCTCCTTGCAGTCCAAGGGACTCTCAAGAGTCTTCTCCAACACCACAGTTCAAAAGCCACAATTATTCAGTGCTCAGCTTTCTTTATAGTCCAACTCTCACATCCATACATGACTACTGGAAAAACCATAGCCTTGACTAGATGGAACTTGTTGGCAAAGTAATGTCTCTGCTTTTTAATACACTATCTAGGTTGGTCATAACTTTCCTTCCAAGGAGCAAGCATCTTTTAATTTCATGGCAGCAATCACCATCTGCAGTGATTTGGGAGCCCAGAAAAATAAAGTCAGCCACTGTCTCCACTCTTTCCCCATCTATTTGCCATGAAGTGACGGGACCAGATGCCATGATCTTAGTTCTCTGAATGTTGAGCTTTAAGCCAACTTTTTCACTCTCCTCTTTCACTTTCATCAAGAGGCTCTTTAGTTCTTCTTCACTTTCTGCCATAAGAGTGGTGTCATCTGCATATCTGAGGTTATTGATTTTTCTCCCAGAAATCTTGATTCCAGTTTGTGCTTCATCCAGCCCAGCATTTCTCATGATGTACAATGCATGTAAGTTAAATAAGCAGGATGGTAATATACAGCCTTGACGTATTTCTTTTCCTATTTGGAACCAGTCTGTTTTTCCATGTCCAGTTCTAACTGTTGCTTCCTGACCTGCATACAGATTTCTCAGGAGGCGGGTCAGGTGGTCTGGTATTCCAGTAGTTTATTCTGAATCAGTAGTTTATTCTTTTATTTATGAGTAGTCTGCTATATGAATATAATTGCAATTTATTTATGGGCATTTGAGTTATTTCCAGTTGCTATCTTTTTAAACAAATATGTTTATTTGGTTGTGCCAGTCTTAATGGCATGTGGGATCTTTAGTTGTGGCATATGAACTCTTAGTTGTAGCTTGTAGGATCTAGTTCCCTGACCAGGGGTAGAACTTGGGGCCCCGGCACTGGAAATGTGGAATCTTAGCCACTGGACCACCAAGGAAGTGCCTTAGTTGTTATCTTTTATGAATAAAGCTGCCTATGCACTTTTGCAAGGTCTTGTGTTTGTGGTGTGTGTGTGTGTGTGCGTGTGTATGTGTGGCCCATTCATTTCATTCTCTTGGGTAAATACTTAAAATGGAATCATTAGGACACAGTGTATACATGTGTTTATAATAAACAGCCAAATTGATTTCCAAAGGGGTTTGCATGATATTGTACCCCATCAGCAACTTATGAGATTTATAGCATTCTCACCCATGTGGGCTATCTCTTCTGGTGTCCCATGGTGATTTTAACACATGTCCTTGATGAACAGTGATGTTGAGGACCTTCCTCTTACTGTCTGCACCATTTTAAACTGTACAATTCAGTGGCATTAAGTACACTTAGTGTCGTTCAACTATCACCGTGGTCTAGTTCCAGAGCTTTTTCATCACCCCAAATGGAAACCCCACGCCTATTAAGCATTCGCTCCCAGTTCCCTCCTCCTACCAGCACCTGGCAACCACTAACCTGCTTTTTGTCTTTATACGCCTGTTTTTTTTTTTTTTTTATGTACATTTGTTTTATTTTTACTGCATCTCTACTAATGAGTATGTGTTTTGATATGAGAAATAAAGCAGAGACCAAGAGTAACAGGATGCGTAGCGAGGGGAACAGGGGAGTTGTACTGAACTGAGTCGTAAGCTCGGGGTCAGGAGGCACGGGGCAGTAGAATTCATTTGGCGCCCATAGCTGAGAATGTTCAGCCCTGACTGTGCTGGGTGCTCTCCTCGCACGCTTCCTCTTGAGTATGTATCTCACCACCACCCGGCAGCCAGGTTCTAATATTATGCCCCGCTTTTCCGTGAAGCTCCTCCCCAGGCGCCGTTTTCTCTCACCGCCCAGCCTTCCGGGGGCTCCATGTGGGCAGAGGCCATATTGGTTCTCGCTCTGCCCAGTGTAGCCGTAGCTCATCGCCGTGGTTCATTAAGGGCTGCGGAGGAAATGAATGCCTGGGTGTAAAAGGCCACTTTGCTGGGGCTGGAGAATGAAAAGAATCAGGTGGGTTTCTAGGTGTAGCTTCAGAGTCAAAGGCAGGCTGGAGGAAGTGCAGCTGAGGGACCACGTCCAGCGCTGTGAGAAAATACCTGAACGGTAGATTCATGAGGTCCCTCCTGGCCTTAATGACCAGGGCGGGAGGAGAGAAGTAATAGTGAGTGACATTTATATAGTGTGTTACGGTTTACACAGCCCTTGCACGCGCATTACCTCATTTAATCCGGAAGCAGCATAGGGTGGGGTCACAGCATGTGGTCCCAGAGTTTGCCTGTCTGAGTTTGCAAGCCCGCTCCGCCACGCACTCTGTGACCCTGGAATGGTTATGCATCCTGGGTGCTGGTTACCTTACGTATGCAGGGAAGACATAGATAGGACCTGGTGCGTAGATGTGTTGTGATGATTAAATCTTTATGCTGCCCATAAAGCACTTAGAACCATGCCTGGAGCATAGTAAACACTAATTAAAAGTCGGCTGTTATTACTTAATCCTCTCAAAAAGCCCTGGAGATATGTAGACAAGCCCCATTTTATGGGCATCTCTGAAGGGTGGAGTGAGCAGTCTCAGGGCGCAGTGCAGGGGCGGGGTGGGGAGGCAGGGCTTGGACCGCTGTTTGACCCCAAAGTCCTGCTCTTTCAGCTTCTTCATGCCACCTCCACTGATGCGCGCTTTGCCTGGGTTCACAGACAGGAGAAGTAAATTCTGCTGCAGTTGGCCATGTATGAGGGTGTTATAAAAGATCACTTGTCTTGTCTAGAGCTCAGATCTACATGAGGTGGGGTAGCTGAGAAAACACTTTATACCCTGCTGCAGTGTGAGGAAAATGACAAATTGTTGTCATGGGTACTTTGACAAAGCATTTAAGTTTTATTTCCTACATGGATTTCTCCCATTCTGGTAATAGTACCTCAGTTTCCCTTGGGGAGCCACGGCTCCCCACCCCTCAGTCTGTGCTTAGGATAATCATTGGCTAGAGGAGATGAGCATGTGAGCAAGTCTGGCCAGTGTGAGCACTGCCTCACCGTAGCCGCGAGGGGAAGCTCAGGAACAGTAGGAGAAGCTCAGGAACGGTAGGTGATCCAGTCCGAGGCCACCAGGCTCACGTGCAGGACTCTGAGCACAGCCCTCGAGGAAGAGGCATTTCTTCTTCCCTGGGGCGATGCAGAGGATGCGATAGAGCCTGGAGTTCCAGAGGCCATGTTGCCACCACAGTGGGGACAGCCGGCCAGAGAGTGGGGCCAGCCCAAAGGCAAGTGGGGCTGAGAGATGGAGAGAGAGAGTGGGAGGGAGGGGAGAGGGAGGGGCAGGAGACAGAGAGGGACAGGGTGGTGGGAGGAAAGCCCAAGGCCCTTGAGTTTGGATCCACCTGGACTCTTCTGCTGTGCTTCCTTTTCTAAGCTCCTGCAAGCTTGCTAGCACTGTGCTTTACGGTCATCCTGTCCTCTCAGTGTCCCAACAGCCTCTCCAGAGGTGCAGTAGCACCTTACGACAGAGCGGGGAACTGAGGCGCTGAGTGACAAAGTGCACTCAGGTGACTGCGGGCCGGCTGTTGAAGGCTCAGCCACTCAGCTCAGAAGGATGTTCACACTGTTGGATGAAAGCCCTGACCCTGTCCTCCGGCAAGGATGCTCCTCCTACTGGAAGTGGGTATAACAGAGAGGATTCAGAAGTCCCTGAAGGCGTCTTCTTTGGCTCCATCTCTCAATTATCCTTCTGACAGCCAGATTTGGACCAAATTGGATTTAGTGCATTTCACAATTTTGTTGAACATATTTGTGGATTAAGGAAACAAATTAAATCCACATTTTTATTTGACATCATCAAAAATATGACATGCAGACTGGAAATGAACCTTCCTGGTCTTAGAATAATTTCAATGAAGACTGAGTCCTTCCTTCTTAAGGGCTTTTTTCTTTTCTTCTTCTTTTTTTTTTTTAAAAAAACTTATTCTTACAAACACCTTTAGGAAGTTGCCTCCAAATCTTACCTGAGACTTGGGATCTGACCCTTGGGTTTAGTTCAGGCTGTAGTACCCATCCCATTCTAGAGAGAAGAATCCCTCTTTGTCCCCACCCATCATTTATCATTTCTCTCATTCCTCCCATGATTTCCTCTTGGCCATAGCCTAATTTAAGTTTCAGCATTATTCTGTAACTGGACTAACAGATTTTCATGTTAGTGCCAATGCAAGTACTCCACCCTTTCTCTGAACTCTTAGGTCAATAAATATACAGCTCATTTGATAATTAGTTAGGTGCCTTTGACACTTCACCCAATAGCTTTGAAAACAAGGTAGATATTTCATTTTCTCCATCTCTGTTTCTTGACTTCATGGTAGACAGACTAGCTGCATGTGGGCAAGAAATGAGATTTCTACTTCTCTATATATGTACCTGACATGTAGTAGCATGCAGTGAATATTTACTGCCTTATAAATTTAATTGGCATATGATTCCTTAACAATAAAATGGTAACTTTTTTTAAGAGAGAGAAGACATTATCTTGGCTGGGCTTAGTGGAGGGGAGACTGTGAGGACCATTGGGTTAGTGTGGGGGCTTTGATGCCAGACAGCGTGGGCTTGAATCCTGGCTCCCCATTTATTGGTGATACTACTTTGACAATGATGTAATCTTTCCCTGCCTCAATTTCCCCTCCTATAAACTGGAAATAACAATAGCATTTGATCAAGTCCCTAAAACAGGAATAGAGGAAGCCTTTTCTAAATGTCAACTATCACAGTTTTATTATTGCTTCCCAATCATCACAACATGCTTATGAAATACTTATGGCTAACACACAGGTGGACTTTACCGTATCGAATTTTTGTCCAGATGATCAGATTCTTATCTTTAAAACATGAACTATCTGAGTGATTGTGGTTTTCCTTTCCCATTATATAATATATATATAGTGAAAGAACAGAAAAGAAGATGACCAAAAGACAAACCAATTAAAAAAGTAGAATGAATCAGTGTTAGCCAAAGAGAAGAGCCTGGGGGAACGTTAGGAAGGCTGCCAAATCTATTGAGTAAAAGAGAGATGGGGGGAGAACCATCAATTAAAATTAATTAAAAGCTTTTAATTCTTGTGATGCTGACCTCATTCTCCAGGTGTCTGAAACAAAGGAAAGAAATGTGGGTACTTAAGCGGCATGACATTTTTCCAACTGGCTACTTTCCCTTTAACCAGACCAAGCCTGTCTCTTCCATCTTGCCCTGACTCATGGCTCAGGTTCCTCTGCTGAAAAGAGAGGCAGTCCTGAGGCCTGGCAAGCAGCTAACTAGATCCTTCTCCCACATTCTCATCCATCAACGTGTCGTGCTGATTACACTTTCAGAACGCATCCTGATTCTGGGCACTTCTCCCCCATGCCAAATCTTCATTTCCACCTGGAACTACAGTGATTTGCTATGTGGTCTTGTTTCCACTCATATTTATTATTCTCTGAAATTGCCTGGTACTGACGTTTCTGATTTGTTTTTTCATTTGTTTTCACCATTAGCTGTAAACATCTCATTCACCAGTGGCTGGTAGATGCACGGTCCAATCAATATTTCTTTCTTTTTAAAGAAATTTTTATTGGAATATAGTTGATTTACAATGTTGTGTTAGTTTCAGAGGTACAGCAAATGAATCAGATATATATATATATATATATATATATATCCATTCTTTTTTTAGATTCTTTTCCCATATAGGTTATTACAAAATACTGAGTAGAGTTCCCATGCTATACCATGGGTCCTTATTAGTTATCTATTTCATATATAGTAGTGTGTCTATGTTGGCCTCCCTGGTGGCTCAGTAGGTAAAGAATCCACCTGCAGTGCAGGAGACCTGGGTTAGATCCCTGGGTCAGGAAAATCCCATGGACAGAGGAGCCTGACAGGATATAGTCCATAGGGCTGCAAGGGTTGGATATGACTTATTGACTAAGCCATCACCAGGATCTCTGCTCTATTTACTTTTTTCCCCCACATATCCCCCAAATTACATACACAAACATCTAACCTATCTTTTATATATAAATACATATAACATATAAATATCATATAAACATATACATCTCTCTATATACACATATATATTACAGATGCAATATTTAATGGAATTACAACTTGGTTAGGGGCTAGAATCTAAAATATGCCTTCGGTTGAAATTAGTTGTTGTTTAGTTGCTAAGTCCTGTGTGACTCTTAGCGACCCTATGAACTGTAGCTCATCCGGCTCCTCTGTCCATGGGGGTTCTCCAGGCAAGAATACTGGAGTGGGTTGACATTTCCTTCTCCAGAGGATCTTCCTGATGCAGGGACTGAACCCACATCTCTCGTGTCTCCTGCACTGGCAGGTGGGTTCTTTACCACTGAGCTACCTGGGGAGCCTCCAGGCTAAATCTGTATATAGTAAAGTTTCTACCTGAGAACCCTTTAAAGTACACAGAGAACATACATAATTTTGAATCTGTAACTACAACTTGTATGGTAATAGTAAACATAAATAAAAGGAAATATCAATCAGCTCTTTCACATACACCTCTGGATGAAATAGCTGCAAATGAGAAAACACAAATTCTGGTTCTCACCCCCGGCTACGCTGTGACCATAATTGGCGAAGACTTCTCCCAACCCAGATGACAACTGATTCATTCCCTCCGGCATATGGATTGCTATGTCTTTCCTTGTAAGTCAGATATCCTCTGAGATTATTTTAATTGGAACCCTTATGACTTTCCAACAATTTGAGGTGCTCCCAATAACTGGCAGATATATAACAATTCCATTAAAATAAAAAAAAAACAGAAAAAGACAAAAGAAGGGAGAAATAACCTTAAAAAACTCAGGCAGTTATAATTCCATTAAAAGACACTAAACTCTGAGCTTCCTGGAAGTCAAGAGAAAAAGGGAAAATCTTAGACCAGCATTCTCATTGCTTAATCAAAATAAAAGACAGAGGTTCTCTCATGGCACTATTTTAAACAAATAGGGAATTCCCTGGCAGTCCAGCAGTTAGGACTCTGCGCTTCCAATGCAGGGGGCCTGGGTTCGATTCCTGATTGGGGAGCTAGGGTCCTGCAAGCTGTGCTATGTGGCACAGACAGTAAAAAGTTAGAAGTCACTGATAATTTTCTCATGGTGATATTGTTGTTGTTCAGTTGCTATCATGTCTAACTCTTTTGCAACCCCATGGACTGTAGCCTGCCAGGCTATTCTATCCATGGGATTTTCCAGTCAAGAATACTGTAGTGGGTTGCAATTTCCTTTACTAGGGGATCTTCCAACCCAAGGATCAAACCTGTGTCTCCTGAATTGGCAGGTGGATTCTTTACCACTGAGCCACCTGGGAAGCCCAGTGATATTATTATTTTTGCATATACACCCTGTATTCCAGTCCTTGTCTGCAAGCAAAATACTAGATAGTTTTATTTTAAAAATATTTGAATGGGCAAAACATTCACATAGTTTGAAACCTGAAAAGTGTGAAGGTGAGCAATGGAAAGTTTCCTCCCTTTCTTGTCATACATTTGCCTCGATTCAACTCCCTTCAGTCTCCCCCTCTGTTGTATCCATCTAGAATCTTTATGCATATTCACTCACAACTTTGTCATCATCAACAATAAAATATAGATCCTTATTTCTTTAATTTAATGACATATCTTGCATGCATTTCCACATCAGTAGGAAAGCCTCCCCATTCTCTTTCATAGCTACAGTGAATCTCATTGTTTGGATGTACTGTTACTTGCCAGTGCCCTGCTGATGTCATCTTCATTTGGGCTGTTCCTTTTTTTCTGTTTGTTTGGTGTTAGAAATGAAGTGTGCAGTTTCACAATGTGGAGATATATATATATATATATATATATATATATATATATATATGCGATACATCCCTGAAGTGATGGCTGGGTCAAGGGATAAATGCATTTGTGAATTTGATAGCTCTCACCAGTTTGCCCTCCAAAAGGGCTCCGAAAACTTATGCTTCTCCTAGTAGTGTCAGAAGGTGGAGTTGCCATATACTGTCTCTATACTCCAGACCAGCATCCTCCTGCTAACTTCTAAGGAGGAAGGAGAGGGAATGTGAATAAGGAAGAGCTGTTTATCAGGCACCTATTGTGTGGCAAGCATGCTCTGCAGACACGTGTTCCAGCCTCACTGGAACCCTGTGAAGCAGTTTGTTTCCTGGATTCTTAACTACTGAGACAATTTTGTCTCCGAGAGGTTGAGGAGCTTTGTGCAGTGTCTCAGGGAAGTGGAAGAGAAGCGTCCTGTCCCTGTGGCTGGCTCTGAGGCTGCTGTTGTGCCAGAGTCCTGCTCTGCGGGAGGGTGTCTCTCACCTGGTCCTAGCTAGCATGCATCAGCCCTGCTGCTCAGTCCTGTCCGACTCTGTGTGACCCCAGGCTCCTCTGTCCATGGGATTTTCCAGGCAAGAATGCTGGAGTGGGTTGCCGCTTCCTCCTCCAGGGGGTCTTCCTGACCCAGGGGTCGAGCCCACGTCTCTTCATTCTCCTGCATTGGCGGGCAGGTTCCTTACCACTAGCATCACCTCAGGGACCAGCAGTGGTGCCAACAGTTTTTAGTGTCTCAACTGTTTTATTTTCTTGGCTGGCTTGAACTTCAAGTGCCACAGCTCAGCCCTTCTTAGAGGAACTCCTGGAATATTCACTCCCTTCTCCACTTGGCCTCCTGCCTAGGTCGCAGCCCTTGCCCTCACAGGTGATTTCTGAGGGTGGAGCAGAGCTCCTCTGGGTGCCCCTCTCCCAGGAGGGCATCCAGCCATTCCTCCAGGTCCCGGACCAGCCGCTCCAGCTCTTGCACCTCTTTCTCTAGCTTCTCCAAGAAAACACGCAAGTTCTCTTTCAACCAGGTCCTCATGACCTTGATCGGCTCTTCTGGGGAGTCACTGGTCTGGTATTCAAACACCTAAAGGGAAGACACCAAGGTTGTATCTTGAGCATTTTCCTGTAGACCTCTCTTGCTGTGCTGGTTTCTACAAGTTCCCCGATCCTTTGCTATGCTTTCCTTCTGTCCCAAGCACCCATCCCCACCTTCTCTACGAGACCAGCTCCTACCTATCCTTAGAAGACCCAGTTCATCAGTGACCTATGGAAAGCCTTCTCAGACGTCCTCAGCCAAGCTTAATGTCCCTTCTTGAATATGTTACCTGGGAAGTCACAGGATTCTGGGGGTAGTTACATTCTCTGATCCTTTCTGACACCTCCCAACTTCTTCCTGAAACAGGTACGACCACCACCTCTTACTAAGACAAAGGGGCAGGAGTTGGAATACGTTTGGCTGGTCATCCCAGGGGGATGAAGAGGATGGGGGAAGGGAAGCTGTGGAGGTCCCCGCGGTGTGCAGCCAGCTACAGATTACACTCCCGACTCTGTGAGCGCTTGGCTCCTCCCTCCACGGTGCTCCATGGTGCTCCACAGTGCTCACCTGTTATTCCTGTGCCCACGTAGAGCACCAGGACCAGCAGTGCCAACAGCGTCTGCGGGCAAGAAGAGGAGGCGGTGAGTCCCTGGAGGGTAGACGAGCACCCCGCCTCCCTCACAGAGGCCTAGGAATGGGGATTCACTTTTCCTGTTTATCTGAGTCCCACGTGCTTGCTACAAAACCCGCAGAACCACGGGGTTAGATAACAGGGTGACCTGCTGACATTTTCTTGGCGTTTTCCCTCCTTTGTCCCTGGTGAGAAGGAAGGCTTACTTTTATTTTCATTATTTGCCTCACTTTTGCCTTTTATTTTTTGTTCGTTTTGAATGCTATTTTAAAAAGTAAACTTTATTGTGGTATAATTCACATATGATAAAATGCACATTTTACATGCACCGTAATGACTATGCTCAGTCCACGGGGTCGCAAACAAATCAGAGTGACTTAGTGACTGAACGGCATCTATACTTGTGGACTGCGCTTCCCAGGTGGCTCAGAGGTAAAGAATCCACTAGCCAATGCAAGAGATACAGATTTGATCCCTGGGTTGGGAAGGTCCTCTGGCAAAGGAAATGGCAACCCACTCCAGTATTCTTGCCTGGAAAAATCCCATGAACAGAGGAGCCTGGCAGTCCATGGGGGTTGCGAAGAGTCGGGACACGACTGAACACACACATACTACTATATACATGTGGAGTATCACCCCAATGAAGACATAGAACATTTCCATCAGCCTAGAAAATTCCTTTGTGTGCTTTTGCGGCCAACTCTCTCTTTCCCCCCACCCTGAAGGAGGGAACAGCTCATCTGTTCTCTGTCACTCTGCTTGCCTGTCCTGTAACTTCACATCAATGAAATCACATATCACATTCTTTCTGGTTGAGCTACTTTTACTCATGATAATACTTCTGAGACATCTGCCTGTTTGGGGGTTTGGGGTTATTGATGAGTAATATTGTAGTGTATGAATATAGAATGTGTGTGTGTGTACAGATACATGTGTGATATGCGTGCTCTCAAATGGATGCCTGTGGTGTTGAGGAGTTTCTTGATTCTAGCTGGCTCAGAATTCCATCTACCTCCAGCACACCTGGCTTGCCAGTATCTCTGCTCTCAGCCCCAGAGCAGCTGCCCTCTGGTAAGCCATGGGTGAGCTAATCCTTTGCATGCACATCCCGGCCCACAGCCGAGGAGCATGACGATCCCCACCTGAGCCGGGGTGCCATCAGCATACAGCCCTTCTTTCCCTCCAAGGCCTTGTCCTCCAGAGGCCGGCGGCTCCACCTGCCCAGACTCTGCAGCTCAGCAGGACTGCTGGGCTCTATCTGCCCTCTAGCTCTTGGCGCAACCATTGTGGAGAAAGAGTTGAGGCAACCATCCTTTTTTTTTCCCCTCAGCGATTGTACTTTTGTGCTGTCCTTTGCCCTCACCTGAAAATAGTTGCTCCGTATATTTTCGTCAATTTTGTGTCCGCTTACAATGACTGTGAGGGCCAGTCTGGCCGCAGTTACTGTATTAAGGCCGGAAATGAAAGTCTACCCCTTGGGGTTCTGATGCAGGAATGAAATGGCTTCCTGAAGGCAGCATTGCTCCCTGGCACTTGGGTCAGTCCAAGATAATTTAGGAGATTTTGGTGGGCATACCAGGATCCAGGAGGGAGAAAAGTGAGAGAGCCTTTTGGAGAGGTAGGTGAAGGGGGATGGGGGTCTGAGTCTGCGAGGGGCCTGGCATCCTCTCCTGATGGCCTCACGGTGTGGCTGGGAGGTCTCAGCGCAGGATATTTAGAGACTCCTGCTTTCAACAGACAGTGTGAGTTAGTATAGTGACCAAGTCAGGCAAACAGAAGTGGAGAGAGGATTAAGGCAGAGACAGTAGTGATCAGCATTGACTTTCCTCTCAACTCACTAGATGTGGGTTGAATCAGATTTAATTTGACTTGAAATAATACATTTCTTAGGTACCTGAGTTTGTGAAGTAAGATTTAGACTGGCTACCACAAACAAAGAAGATAAAGAGATTTGCATAATTTGTTTCTTTCCGGATAGTTTTTAAATATATATATACTAGCAACATTATAATTGCTGTTAACTTTAAAAATAAAAATAAATTGCATAGTAACAATGTGACCGAATCTCACAGACACACTAGAAGTGAAAAAAGCCAGACATGAAGGGGCACACTGTCTGATTCTACTCCACGAATTCATGAAATTCAGGGATGTGCAAAACTCATTTGTGATGCTAGAACTCAGAACCGTGGTTATGGGGTATTAGCTGCGAGGGGCCTTGGAGGAGTCTTGGAAATGCTCTATACTTTGATCTGGGTAGAAACTGCCTGGGTGTGGACACCCAATGTGAAATCATTGTAGATTAGGGCACTTTTTTCTTTTCTTAACAATATTCCCTGAGACTAAGAACATGTTGTTGTTATTTAGTTGCTAAGTTGTATCTGACTCTTTTGCGACTCCTTGGACTGTAGCCTGCCAAGTTCCTCTGTTCATGAGATTTCCCAGGCAAGAATGCTGGAGTAGGTTGCCAGTTCCTTCTCCAGGGGATCTTCCCGATGCAGGGATCAAACTTACATCTCCTACATTGCAGGTGAATTCCTTACCGCTGAGCCACCAAGGAAACCCATCTAAGAACATAGTCTGACTCATTCTCTATAAGGGCTGATGAACATCCCGTGGTCTGAACATCCTTCCATTTCTTTAGCTATCCCTCTGTCAGTGTGCTTTCCTTCCATTTCTTTAGCTATCCCTCTGTCAGTGTGCTTTAAAGGATGATGTCTTAATCTGCATGTTTGCTGCTAAATTGGCTTTTGTTTGTTTTCTTTGTGCCGAGTGAGGTCAAAAGCGGGGAAAACGGACTAAAATTAAGTTTTAGTCTTTCTCTTGTGCTGTTATGGAGTCTGAGCCAAATTACTTCTTCTCTCTGAGCCTCAGTTAATCCACTTGTAAAATGGATTTTTTTGAACTTTGTTTTTGGACTGCACCACTCAGCATGTGGGATCTTAGCTCCCGGCCCAGGGGTTGAGCCCGCATCCCCTACAGAAGTCCCTGTAAAATGGATTTTGATATATGCTATAAGGTCTTTCAAAAATGCAAAAGTGAGGCCTCTGTAGTTGAATCAGTTTGGGAAATACTCTGGTAAAGTTACATGGATTTCCTTGCTGCAGGACTCGTTGGAGTCTTCATTATGTGAAGGAGCTGTGTGACTCTCTAGGGAGAAAATGAGAGTGTCAGTGTTCCCCAGACCACAGAACTTACATGACTTTTCTAGAAGGAGCATTCCTAAGGTTTGGTATTAGAGGAACACTTTTCAGCAAAAACTGGAGCACAGCCGGAGCCCCACAGGGCCTCTATCTCACAGTGAGGTCCAGTGTAAAGAAGTTGAAAGGTGAATTAAGTGTATAAATGAACAAATCTTTTGAAAACATATATAGGTCAGTCATGTATTGCTCTGCTTAAACCCCTGCAATGGCTGCTTAGTAATCTCAGACTAAAATCCTACCCCTTCCCACTGTATGCAGCGCCCAGCTGACCGTCCCCGCCGCCTTTGCCGTTTTCCCTGCGCTTCCCCTTCTGGCAGGCAGCGCCGTGCAGGGTCACTTTGCTAAGGGGGACCTGGTTTCAAATCCCAGTGTGTCTGTGCTGTCTGGCCTTTCCAATCTCACTTTACCCATGTGTAAATGAAGTTCATAACAGTTGCCTCTCGGGAATGTCAAGACATGCAAGAGAGAGGAGTAGAAGCCCCAGGCTCTGCACACCAGGCTGTGCACCCAAGTGCTAACATTTTCCATTTTTACAAAATCCTATGTGAGTTTTGAATTCCAGCCCTTAGAACGAAGGCTCCAGGACGTCTCCAACTTAGGTAAAGTATCCTGTTTATTTTGGTTCATTTGTTCGTTCATTCAGCACCTGTTATGAAGCAAGCACTAACCTAGGCGCTCAGGATACAACAGGAAGCGAAATAAGACTCCCAAGCCCCTCTGGGGCGTTCCTTGTGCTGGCAGTGTGAGAGTTGATAAGGCCTCAGTAATGGCTTCTAGAAGGAGCTCCTGAGTCCCTGCTCTGTTTCACCAGGTTGGGCTCTAGGGAGAGTCAGGCTGAGAGCCTGTCCCTGACTTTGAGGGCCTCACAGGCTGCCTGGAGCGTCCAAGGGGGCCCAGATGGGAGGAGAGCCATATCCCCTGGTCTGGCCTCACCTGCTTCCTGTCCTCACAGCGACTTCCCCTTCTTTCGGCTGCCACTCGGGCCCTGCTGCCCACCTGGTGGACCACCATGGCCTCAGGTCAGGCTGCCTGGGTAGAAGAGGGTACCCCCACCTCCCTGGCTTCTGGTCACCAAGCATCTTCCAGGCCGTGAGTTCTGATGTCACAGAAGGTGGGGACAGTCAGGTGACAGTCACAGAAGGTGCAGGTGATGGTGAGCCCCAACTTGCTTTTCACATAAATGTAAAAACAAAGACTGGAAAGAGAAACACACCAAAAGATTATATTTCAGGATGGTGATTTTTCCGATCCTTTTTCGTCTGTATTTTCAAATCTTTAATAAAATGCAAGTCTTTAAATTCAAAAATGATAAAACTTTTTAACTGAAATATTTATTGAGAGACGTATAGATTCACGTGCAGTTGTAAGAAAGAGTATAGGAGAGCCTGGATATCCTTTACCCAGTTTCCTCTGATGGTAACACAGGCTATTGCCATGGATACAATCTATCAATCTTATTAGTCTCCCCAGTTTCATTCTATTCATTTGTGTGTATATTTAAATCCTAAATAATTCTGTCACTTGGCTAGATTTGTGCATCTACTAATATAGTCACCACCATACAGAAGAATTTCCAAACTGTAGGGTCCTGTGTTGCTCTTTGATGCCTGCCTCCTCCCCTGCCCCCTTCTCTCACTCTCTCTAATTCCTGGCAACCACTGATCTGTTTTCCATTTCTAATTTTTTTTTTTTTGCCTGTGGATGTTCATTTGATCCAGCATCATTTTTAAAAAATGCTTTCATTTCTCTTTTGAATTTCTTTTGCATCTTTGTCAAAACTAAATTGTGCATATTTGAGTGGGTCTATCTCTTGTTCTCTGCTTCGTCCCATTGACCTGTGTATTGATCCCCATACCGACACCCACTGTCCTGACTGTAACTGTACAGTAAGCCTTACTATTGAGTAGAGTGATTTCTCCACTTTGTTCTTTGTCAAGATCATTTTCAGCACTTCTATGGCCTGAGCCTTTCCATATAAACTTTAGAATAAGATGTCTGTCTTAAAAAAAAACAAAACACAAAAAACCTTCCTAGCTGCAATTTTGACAGGAACTGCATTAAACCTACAGATCTCTTGGGGGAGAACTGTCCTCTTTACTATGTTGTATCTTCCAATCTATGGACATGGTATGCCTCACCACTGATTCAGGTTTTCTCTGATCAGCATTTTGTAAGTTTTAGCATACAGGTCCTATACAGGTCCCATGTTTTAAGTGTATACTTAAATATTTCACTTTGGATTCCCTTCATATTTTAAAAGCCTCCATTTACCAAAGAAATTCCATGTGTTAAGACAGCATTAATTTTTAACATTTTGATTATCTAACTTTGCCAAAGTGACACGTACAAAGTTTCTGATTAGCACCCAGATGGCATCACCGACTCGATGGATGTGAGTCTGAGTGAACTCCGGGAGTTGGTGATGGACAGTGAGGCCTGGCGTGCTGCGATTCACGAGGTCGCAGAGTCAGACATGACTGAGCGACTGAACTGAACTGAACTGAACTTTTATTCATTGAGCATCTACTGTATGCTAGGTATTTCATTAACTTTATTTTATTACATCTCCTCCAGGCTATAATTCTGTAGGTATTTGGGAATTAAATCTGTTTCATTAGCCATTGTTATCTCTAAATCCCATTATGCAGCCTGTTACATACTACATGTTCAGTAAAAATATCTGTTGAATGGATGAATAATGAGCAACTTCAAACTGTGGCTTCTGAGAGGCCCTGAGCTGTGTCTGGTGAAGTATTCATAGTACTTGGATCAGAAAATATTTGTTGAATGAGAAAAGCAGGTGGTATGATTTTAATTTCACCAGTGAAGAAGCTGAGGCCCAGGGCAGCCAAGGAAGGATATTAGCTGTAGTAGGTGTCACATGCTGTTATCGACTCTGTTCCAGCACTTATGCTAAGTGCTGTCCATACATTATCTCATCTAATCCTCATAACTGCCCTGCAAGATTGGTGCCATCAGTCTGTCTGGACGTTACTCTCCTTATTCAAGATTATACCCTGTGCTAGGGGTCTGAGTGCAGGTCTATTTAACTCCAAAGTCTTTTAGTTTACCTCAAGGGGTTAATGTAATTTCAGCCAAAAGTAAAGAAAGTTGCCATTCTTGTTATCCTTTGTGGTTTCATTGTGGGTGAGTAGATGTGGGAGTCCCATGAAATTTTTTGAAATATCAAAAGTAGCTATATTCCTTCTTCAACTCCATGACCATCCCAATTTGGCATCCAGAAATGTCAGACAGTCTCTGCCCCTTTTTCTTCCCCCTTCTCCTGCATATTCTTCTTCTTCTTATCATCCATAACTAAGATGAGTCAAGAAATTACTGAGTTCAGGACTCTGTGAAATGCTTCATATGTATTGACTCACTGTATTGCTATTTCAACTCTGGATGGTGAATAATATTATTATCCCCATTTTACAGATGAGGAGACTAAGACTCACAGTGTTATGTCAACTTTCTCAAAGTTACACAGCTCATGGGAAGCAGGGCTGAGATCGGAACTCTGAGGAGCTGATTCCAGCTTCCAGGGTCTTGAGTGCCATGAGATACTGCCCCTTCCATGGGAAAACTCAGGACCAGGAAAAAGAAAGGGGTCTACCTAAGCCAATTGGAAAAAAGGGGACCAGATCTCAAACCTCTTGCTCCCACTTGGGACCTCTTCACAAGGCCACCCGTGTCATCCCCATGGTCTCGCACATGGGCAGCTACTGGCCTCTGGGGTTTCACCTCCCCTCTGGGAAGTGTTTCAAATGGAATATGCAGACACTCAAGGACTGCCCATTAAACTAATGATGGCATATTGAATGTAACGAATTACATTCATGTTAAGAGAAGACAACCGGAAACATTTTCCTAGAAACCCAGTGAATTCTTCCAGGAAACTGCTCTGAAGAGCAGTGATGAGTTGGGGAACTTCTGGGATTAGTTCTGAAGGTCATTTCCTGGGGCAGGGAAGAGAGGGAAGGCCGGCCGCCCTACCCGGCCCTCAACGCGCATGCCCAGAAGCGGGTTGTGCAGAAGGCTGGGACAGGGTTGGTGCTGGGCGAGGTGTCTCCGAACCTCCCCCGCCAGCCCGCGCTTGTTCGTTACCCAGTGCGGGAAGAAGGAGGGGATGAGAAAAGAGGGAGGGGCCGCGGACTGGGGAATTAGGCTTCCCGAGTAAATGTGGGAATGAATGGAGGGAAGGAGGGGCGTATGAACGGAAAATGTGTGGGTGAAAAGGAGTTCCGGGCAAATCACTAATGGAAAAATTACACCATATGTAGGGAGCAATCTGCCCCGTGCGCACAGGCGGGGACCAAGCAGTGCTCTGTATGTCTCCCAAGCACGTCTGAGTTCAAATCCTGGTGTCACGGTGTCTCTGAGTCTCAGTTGTCTGAAAAAATGAGACCAGTACTAATGTATGTCTTGTGGGGTTACTGAGAGGACCAGCTAGGATGACCTGACCGAATAGGGTCTGGTTCAAAGTAGGAACCCACTTAGTTCCCCTCCCTCCCTCTCTCCTCCCGGCTCCTTTGCCCTCTCCTTTTTCTCCCTTACTTCTCCAGTGTTTATTGACTGGCTGCTTCTGTGCTAACTCAGTGCAAGTCTCCCCTAGTAGTTTCAGAAGGCAAAGACTTCCTATGAAAAATCTATCCAGAAAACTGATCCACGTGGTCTAATAGGCAAGCCTGGATGGCAGTGGGAGGGACCTAATGGGGTGTGGAGGATGCCAGGATGGCTCCATGAAGGAGGAGGCACTTCTGGCTAGCTGCAGGGTAGAAGAAACCGTACCTCGCGAAAAATCATGGGCAGAGACCTCCCAACCTTGGTCTTCCACTGGAACCCACCCAGTCCTAGCCTGGGTCTGACTTGTTTGTGTAACAAGGATTACAAACTCAGAGGCATAGAGGCACTGTACGAAGCATAAAATGAGAGGAGTGGGCTGGATGGACAATGAAAGGGCTTGGTGGGGACTCTGGCAAATTATAACATGCGTGTCTAGAAGGGGGGCTTCCCAGGTAGCTCAGACTGTAAAGAATCTGCCTGCAATGCAGGAGACCCGGGTTCAGTCCCTGGATTGGAAAGATCCCCTGGAGAAGGAAATGGCTACCCATTCCAGTATTCTTGCCTGGAGAATCCCATGGACAGGGGAACCTGGTGGGCTCCAGTCCAAGGGGTTGCAAAGAGTCGGACACAACTTAGTGAATAAGTAACAACAGCCTCTGGAAGGACCAGCCAGTTGCTGCCAGGACAATGGAAGATCCAGTGTTGCAAGATCTCCTGCTTCTTTGTTTTTCAAGAGAAGCTAGAAATTCAGTCTTTTATGTGAAATCTCCTGACTCATAAGTATTGGTAACAAATTCAACTTTAGGGGGGAAAGCACTGAATGGGTGAAACACAGGCCATTGGTTTATGAACTCTGACTTATTGTGTGTCTGCCGGAGAAGGCAATGGCACCCCACTCCAGTACTCTTGCCTGGAAAATTGCATGGACGGAGGAGCCTGGTAGGCTGCAGTCCTTGGGGTCGCAAAGAGTCGGACACGACTGAGTGACTTCACTTTCACTTTTCATTTTCCTGCATTGGAGAAGGAAATGGCAACCCACTCCAGTGTTCTTGCCTGGAGAATCCCAGGGACGGGAGAGCCTGGTGGGCTGCCGTCTATCGGGTTGCACAGAGTTGGACACGATTGAAGTGACTTAGCAGCAGCAGCAGCAGCAGCAGCAGCAGCAGCAGCTGTGTGACAGGCACTCTGCTGGGCCCAAACATGGCTTGTCTCTAATTTTCATAACAGCCTTTCTATTCGGGGGTTCTTACCTATGAAAGCAGGCAATAGAAGTCTTTACTGCTCACTAAATTTAGAAAAGGTAAGTTTGGCAGGGAGGACCAAAGGGAGCTCCTGGAAAAATAGACGGAGAGGCTGCAGATCCAGGGACAGGAGTAGGTGTTGGAACCACAGGCCAGGGCACGTCACAGGGACAGTCTGAACCCAGAACAGCATGGGGCAAATGCTGGATCCCAAAGCCACGAAAGAATTCAAAATTCTCTTGGTGTCTGCATTAGTTACCTATGTCTTCTGTAACAAATTGCTGCAAAGTAGGTGACTAAAACAACAGAAACTAATTTTCTCACAGTTCTGGAGACCAAAAGTCCAAAGTTCATATCTCTGGGTTGAAATCAAGGCATCAGGCTGGCTGCATGCCCTCTGGAGGCCCTGGAGGAGAATCTCTTCCTCGTCTCTTCCAGCTTGTGGTGGCTGCCAGCATTCCTTGGCTTGTATCCGCATCACTCCAGGCTCTGCTTCCACAGTCACATTGCTTCCTCTTCTGTGTGTGTGTAATCTTCCTCTTGTAAGGATATGTGCATGGGAGCCCACCCAGATAATCCCAGATAATCTCATTATCTCAAAATCCTGAATTTAATGACTTCTACAATATAAAGTAACAGTCACAGATTCCAGGAATTAGGACATGGATCTCTTTGGGGAACTTATGCCAGCCCACTGCAGTGTCTGGAACATTCCCTAAAGATTCAGAGCTCTAGATTGGGCCTTGTCACAGGCCTGGCCCCTGGCTACCAAGAGGTGGGGAGGAGGATCTGGCCTTCTGTTGCTTCTGCAGTGGGGGACAGGGCTGTGTCCTGCCCCTACTCCTGCCCAGGCTCACATGGGGGTGAATCCTTTCAAGGAAAAGAGGGATTGGGATGCAGACCAAACTATTACTTGCTGCTCCCATCTGCTCTGAGATGGAGACCCAACTCAGATGGACTGGGGTGCACCTGAGTTGTCAGCACCGTCGGGGCAGGGGTCTCCAGGTCGCCCTCTGCAGGAACCCCAGAACTTGGTCTGATGCCTGGCGCCTAGTAGGAGCTCCGTATCTGCTCACAGCTGCCGCCACCAAAGTCTGTGTCTCTCTCAGCTCCTGTTACTACAGCAAGTGGCACCTGGGATGCCGGACGAGTGAGGGGACAAAAGTGTACATTTACTCACAGCTGTGGCATATACTTGCTTGCTGGATCACCACACCATCACCACACCAAAATACCCCTCTGCATGCCCCATTAACCAGAGGGCTAGAAGAACTGTGAACGGTGGACCAAAAAGGAAAAAAAAGCGGGATTAATTTATGAGGCGTTCTGCTGCCTGGATGGCTCATTGCATACCCGTTTTGGCAACGTCGCTCTGTAATGTGCTTCTAGACTTACTGTACTTCGACATCCAGGGGCTCTTTTGTAATATGCCAAATATTCCGCCGTTATTGTTCTAGGCACCTCCTGTTGGTCATTGGGCTAATTTATTTCAGTCGGAATTTCAGGACCAGACACAACTCTTATTACTCACTGCTTCGAAGAGGGAATAAAAGAGCAATTGATATTTGGAAAAATGAAAAATATGTCCAGAAGACGTTGGGCCCTGAGTCCAAGAAGAAAAAAAAAGGTTGGGGGGGGCGGAGCTGGAGGGAAAACTAAGGCAGGCTCACCTCGTAATGCACTCTGTCGTGGCCTGTCTGGGAGACGTGAAGTCTAGATAATGTCTGCAGACAAATGAATTAAGGACGGGGCTCTGAAAATTGCTCAGACACCTGGGTCCTTCCACACATGACTTCAGCTGCCACCTGCAGGAGCAGAGCTGGGACAGATCCCAGTGTGGAGGGCACACCTCCATTAGCTGTGTGTTAAACTGGGACTTGGTTTGGAGGATGAGGGAGAAATTCTGGGGTGGGGGTGTTGAATTCCTGAGGCTGCATGCTCCTGAGTGCACAGAAATGGACCAAGGGATAGAATTCTGGGATGTGACAGCTCAGCCACTCGTTTCAGGAGCAGTAGGATGCTGGATATGAGAAGAGCCCTGGGGACGGGTGTAGAGATGACCTAGAGGCATCCCCGAACCCTGTAAGTGGTCTTTCTAGGGCCAGAAGGGTGAGCATCTCCTTTGCCGCGAACGATGCTGGTGGGTGTCAGTGTAAACTCTGTGACTTTGCTCTTCCTGGAAGTCCTGGTTGAACTGGGGTTTTGGCAGACAGAGGGGCTTCTGAAGATGCCGGAAAGAGGAGGATGGGTTTAGCTCTGCTCTGGCCAAAAAAAGTTGCACAGGATGATGACCACATGTGATCATGAAGGGCATCTACGCTCACCTTGGGCTTCCCTTAAAGAAGCTGTGATGGGAAGTGGTTAGGGTCCCAGGCTGTAGAGCCAAGGGGTCCTGAGAATAGACCTTACCTTCGTCATTCATGCACTGGGAGACCTTGGGCTGTACACTCTACCTTGTAGGCCTCAGTGTCCTCAGCTGTCAAGTGGGGACAAAAATAACTGCCTCACAAGATAATCCTTGTAAAACTCTTCTTTCAAAAAAGATTTTCTGATGTGGACTGTTTTTAAAGTCTTTACTGAATTTGTTACAGTATTGCTTCTGTTTCATGTTTTGGCTTTTTGGCCCTGAGCCATGTGGGATCTTAGCTCCCTGACCAGGTATCACTGAACGTATGCCCCCTGCACTGGAAGGTGAAGTCTTATTCTCTGGACCACCAGGGAAGTCCCTGAAACTCTTGATCCTTAGCGATTATGGTAGTTGCTCCCTTTTGTTGCAGGTTTACTATCAGTTGTGGAATCAAGCCCTTTCCATTCATTCTTTCTCTGTTTTTTCTTTTCTTCGCTAAATCAAGTCAGTCTCTTTTGAAACCCCATGGACCGTAGCCCACCAGGCTCCTCTGTCCATGGGATTTTTCAGTCAAGAATACTGGAGTGGGTTGCTATTCCCTCCTCCAGGGGAGCTTCCTGATCCAGGTATTGAACCCATGTCTCTTGCATTGGCAGGTGGATTCTTTACCACTGAGCCACCTGGGAAGCCCACTCTCTGTTTTACAGATCGGTCAGTTTGTAAGAGATGGAGGGAGAGAGATTGAGACTGAGGGAGATTAAAAGGCTCACCCAAGATCCCACAAATAGGATAGGAATTATGGCCTATTTACCTCCAGAGCCCGAGTTCTTAACATCTACTGTCTTCTAGGAAGATTAGGGTCTTAAAGAGAATTGCTTATAGCAAAAACGTATGTTTTAAAGTAAGAGGAGACATGTCGGTTGGAAAGTCCAGTGCAGTCTCCTTTCCCTATGGCAATGGGAAAGACTGCTGTGTCTCATTCGAGCACAAGTCAAAATTGTTATGGGAACTTATGGGACTAAAAGATCCTTTCAAACAGTAGAGTTAGCCTCCGAGGGGCAGTCCCAAGTGCTTGATAGGGAGGGCAGCACTGTTTGGATATGTTCGGGGTGTGTTTTTCCCCTCTCTGTGCATATTTGAATTTGAGTGAGGTAGATGGCCAAGGGTCCATGAATGCGAAGACCCAGTAAAGATGCTACAAACACGCGGCAGTCCTGGCACACAGCGTCTGTCAGATGAATGTGGCCGAGGATGAGTGTCCGGGGTTGGCAATCAGCCCTCTGAACCGCGCCTCGGGTGGAAACGGCTTCAAGATGAGACCAAAACATCCGTCTGGGATATTTGTGGGCAGAGAGAGCTGCCCCAGTTCAGGCTGCCCTCACCCCTGAACCCTCGGTCCCAGTGACCCCTCCCCAGGGGGCTCTTGAGGAGAGCTGGGGGCGCTCCTGGGAGACCCGCCTCGACCTGTGGGTTGGGAGTCTCAGGCTAAGTTAATAAAAACACAGTGACCAGGCCCAAAACGAGGCTCCTGCAGACCTGGAGCCAGTTTCTTTTTGTTTCAAGATGTTTTGGGTTTTTGGCAATTGGGACTAGAGGAATCATTGACACAATAGCTGCATGACAGGTTGTGCTTTTATAAGGAACACCATGAAACTCTTTTCTGTGTCCAAGACATTTCTTGGGCTTTGGGGATAAGCCTTGCAAACCAGTTCAAAAGAACCTTTGATGGGGTTGGATGGTGGGCAGGGCAGGGTAAAGACGTTGTGTCATGGGCCTATGTGAGATGAACCCACAAGAACCTTGAAGGGTGTGGAGATCCTGGAATCCAGGACACTCTCCATGGAGCAGGTCCTGTAGGCATGGGTGGAGCAGGTGGACGGTAAGCTGTGGAGCCAGGAGACCCAGTTTCCCATCTTTCCTCCAGAAGATTACTCTCTGTGCAACCCTTGTGGGTTCTTCACTTTTCTGTGCTGCCTCAGTTTCCTCATCTGTAAAATGGGAGTGTCATCACTTTCACAGGACCATCATGTGAAGGTAGGGCAAGGGTGGGCTCTCGAGATGGAGTGAACTAGGACCAAGAGTGTCAGGTCGGTATATGACCTCTGTCCTTGCTCTTGGTAATAACAGCAACCACAACAGCCAATGTGATTGGATCACAAAGGGCTAATACAACCAAGCTCTTGATTGTGCAGAATTTAACCAGCTTGATCTCGCTTGATCCTCCCAATCAGTCTCCGAATAGACTTCCCTTTTCTTATTTTGCAGATGAGGAATCAGACACCACGTCCATAACCACCCAGCTGCACCACCTCCCAAGTAGTGTCCACACAGTAAATACCCAAATAAGCAAGTCTAAATTCCACGCTCTATTTGAGTTCTGGCATGAGCCCCACTTTCTTGGTCAAACCCTCAAACCACAGTGATCTCCCTACTCATCTGGCCTGCAGACAGATGTTTAAATTTTAAAAAGCTTGTCAATATTAAAAACGTAGAAGCCTGTGTGTGCAAATCCAGATTTCTGTCTTTTCTTGAGGAATGAGCAATCTTGCCACACCGACCCGCGTTCCTTCGAGATGACACTCCCCTGGTGCTGGCAACTGTCTTCAGATGGGACCTGGACCCTCCTGCTGTTACCAGACTCAGTATGCTACCCGCCTGGCCCTGAAGGCGTGTGGTTTGGTGAATCTTACTCTCTCTTCAGTTGTCTAATTGAGTTATTAGCAAAGACTTCGTATGCACTTTTTGGTCAACCTCTTTTTGGCATCAGCTCCAAGGGGAGAGACTTCTTCTCCATCTTTAGAATCCCTCCTGTCTGGGCTCTTATACCAGCCCCATGATTTATGAGTCTGTTAATTAGATTAACAAAATCAAGTGAAAAGCTCTCTTTTCTTCAAAGACCCCAGATGGAGGTCTCGGAAGGGACTCAGTGACCTCACCGAGGCTGCATATCTCTATCATTCTCCTGGAATGGTGGGGTGGTGGATTGCAAACCCATTCTTATTAAGCACCTCCTGCATACCAAGCATGGTGGAAGGAATCACGCAGATATCTTCTCCCTAAGCCCCCACCATCTCTCTGAGACTGAGGGCAATGTCTCTGTTTCACAGAAGAGGAAAGTCAGACTGGCTTACTGGTGGCACAGTCCGGATTCGAACCTAGGTCTGTTGACTCCCACGTCTGACTCTTTCCATACACACCCTGTTGCCAGGCCCCCTCTCTGCCAAAGAGAAGACCTTTGTGATGTTTTGTGTCCTTGAAGGCAAACCAAAAGAATTCCCTACAATTCACTGCTGGCATTTCAAGTATTGCTTTATGGGTTTTTTGGTGAGAATGCATCCAGGGGCCTATCACCCTTAGTGAAATAGATACTTTTCCAATCAAAGAGTCAAACCAGAACTTGGCTTCTTAGAAAACCACTTGTCTGGAATGCCTGCCAGCAACCAGACAGTCCCACAGTTCAGATTTTAAAAACTGTCTCAAATGTATGGAGAGACCTTTAGGGTGGAGGGTGGGAAAGGCGCATACCTTGCTGTGGAAATATATAGACGCTCAAGTCCTTGGGACTCCTCGGCTGGCCAGAGTCAAGTCAGCCTTTTTGTGGCATTTTCAGGAGTCTCCCTGCCTCACTGAGCCAGAAATGAGCTTTTATTTTATGGGACTTTTCTTTCATGAAACAAAAACAGCAATTAAAGAGAAAAACCTTCTATAAACAAGTGTCTATAGTTCTCGTTTGCTTAACTTTTTCCAACCTTATGAAAAATTGGAACTGAAATCGCCTTCTGAAAGAAGGTTCGGGAAGTATTTTCTTTCAGGTTCATTCAAAATAGTCACACCCCCTTCTCCACCCCTTCCCGAATTCTGATGTTTCCAATGGTCTCCACCATATCCTGGAGACTAATCGTGTGGTGTGTTTTCATTATCTCTCACCACAATTATAGGGACATGCAAATGACTTTGAATAGACCCTCGTCTCAAATCTGGATGGAATCTGAGACCCCAAATGGTCTGAGCATTTAGACTGAAGAGCTTGGTTAGTTCCATCCAAGCACCAGTTTTGGGCGCTGGTTAGGGACTGGTTAATTCATTCCAAACGGTCAACCGAGGATGGTGAGCAGACATAACCTGTGGTTCAGAAAGGTTTCCCTTAACCCTTCCTGAGTTTTGATCTGAGGTTTATACAAACAGAAATTATGTGTGGGGTGGAGTGCAGCCAGGAAGTCTCTGAGAAAACTCCATCTTACACATTTTCTTTGAGACGGCCAGACATAAATCTTTGAGGATATCCGTCTTCCTAACAGAGTGGCTGGATTTTATGATTACTACACCCTGGTTAGATTTTAATGGATAAAATACTTTTTTGAGTCCAAGGAAAGGGCTAGTATTCCCTGAATAGCTAATACAGCCTCTCTAGTGGAAAGGAACAAGCATTTTAAAAATGTTAGAGGCTGCACTACCAAAGGGAGAAGGGAGTTGTGTTGTGTGTGTGTGTGTGAGTGGATGAATAAAAGAATAATACTTTTTCAAATAAAATTTCCCTTCAATTCAGGATTAGCAAGTTGTTTTTTTTTTCTTTTCTGCCTCTGAAATAATAGTGTAAACTGAAAGAGGCTGACTATCTCCAAGGTAAAGGTGAATATGTATTTGTCAACCCAAATGACCCTTCTCTGTGCTCTTATGAAAAATCATTAGTAATAGCAAAATGCCAAAGTTTTGATCCATTATTCGTGCCCAGTCCACAGTACTCACTCTGCTTTTATAACCTCTCCATCTCTTCCTCCATCCCCCTGTCTCCTTCCTCCCTTTCTTCTCTCCTTCCTACAAATATTTTTCCAAGTGCCCACTAACGCCAGGCACTGCCTTAGGTTTTCCTGAAGCCCCTACAGAGGCCGGCCGAGACACTGAGTTTATTAAACTGGCAGAGCAAGAGAGCGTACTGCTCTGAATGTGTCTCATTGTGTCTCAACCGGGGACATTGGAAAAGGATACTGATGGGGACTTGAAAGACGGAGATTTGAGATGCTCTGTTGGGCAATGGGGATATGGGGACAAATGACCCAAATGAACTTCAGGGAGCTGCAGGTCTGCTGAGAGAGGCAGCCTGCAGGCATACTACCACACTATAGTTTAAGTCTTAACAAAAGATACCAAGGAATGTGGAAGAGCACCTCAGCCTGAGATTTATGGAGAGGGACTCCAAAGAAGGCTTCTCCAGGAGTTAAATCACAAAGGAACTCACTAGTAGAGGAAGGCGTGGGGAGAGTGGCACAGGCCGGGGACCGCGAGTGCACATCGGGCAGACTTACTGGGCTACAGGAGGGCCATGGTGGAAGGCAACGTGGTGGAAAGTAGCAGAGATCAGGTCATGATGGACCCTGGATGTCGGGCTAGGCAGCTCAGGTTGTGCACAGGAAGACTATTATGATGGCTTTGGTGAAATATGACAAGTGGAAGCAGAAGTGTTAGTCGCTCAGTCGGGTCCCACTCTTTGCAACCCCATAGCCTGTGGCCTTCCAGGCTCCTCTGTCCACGGAATTCTCCAGGCAAGCATACTGGAGTGCGTTGCCATTTCCTTCTCCAGGGGATCTTCCTGACCCAGGGATTGAACCCAGGTCTCCCACATTGTGGGCAGATTCTTCACCATCTGAGCTACCAGGGAGGAAGAGCCTGCCGTATAAAACACGAGCAGTAAATATGGCTGGACTTCATGGTTCAAAGGGAGGAGAGCTCCAAGCCTGCTCTGCTAATCAGGGAGAGCTTCCAGAGAAGTTGAAGTGGGCATTTTTGAAGAGAAAGAAGGAAGACAGCTTGTGTTATCAGCATAATCGGCATCCAGAGCACAGAAAGCTTGGGGATTCTGAGTGGGGCATGTTGTGAGAATAATTGAGATGCTCACCTGTGCCGGTGAAAGACCCTGCAGACGGAGCTATCCATCCCTTCAACTTGTATTTAGTGAGCACTTACTATTTGCCAGGTGCTGTGCTGGTGCTGGGGAGGCAGCAGTGCCAAAGACAGATGAGGCCCGCACTTTGGAGGAACTCACTTATTCATCCAGCCGTTTGAGCAATATGTCATCCATTCAACCAGCAGGAGTGAGCATGCTTTGAGTGCCTACTCTATACTGGATGCTTTCTCTTTTAATCTATAGGTTCCCCTATACCCCTTTCCCTCCGTAAGTTCCATGTTCAAGAACCAGGGTCTGCTCACCTGTGTGCTCAACACTAGAGCTTTGCTGTCTGCATTCTCTTAGTGCAGTTTAACGTGTTTCTTGTTCCCTATATTTCCCACAAATTGGCAGCCGGTGGAGGCTTGATAATCAGCCTCAGGTTTAATCTGTTTGGCAGCACTGCAGGTGGTGGTGAGTACTTTGTCTGGTTTTGCTTTTTTTGTGATGTTGGCAGTGCCATGGCCATTAATTCACTAGGGATTTGCAAAAGCAGTGATAACCTCGTAGTCTCATTTTGCTGTTACATATTTCCTGGAGTAAATTTTAAGGAGATGCCTCCCCAGTCCACTGACTGGTAAGTGTATACAGGAAAGACAGCTTAACTGTTGACTGTTTCCTTTTGTTTATCTAGTTTGCAAGACAGTAAGCTGGGTCCCTATCTATCCTCCACCAAAAGCAACCAGTTAGTTACTTCAGTTTCTGGTTTGTTTTGTTAGTTTCTGGTATACAGCAAAGTGATTCAGTTTTATCTGTATATTATCACACTCTCATTTATATATATAGTATCATGCATTATCATATTCTTTTCCATTATGGTTTACTATGGTATATTGAATAAAGTTACCTGTGCTATACAGCAGGACCTTGTTGTTTCTCTATTTTTTATATACTCATTTGTGTCTTCTAATCCCAACTCCTAATTTACCCCTCCCCCACCCCTTTTCCCTTTGGTAACCACTGCATTTTTTGCTATCTGTGAATCTATTTCATTTGCATCATATTTTAGATTTCCACATATAAGTGATGTCATACGATATTTGCCTTTCTCTTTCTGACTTAATTCACTTAGTTTGATAATCTCTAGACCCATCAACCAATTAATTTTTTAAATATATAATGACAAATTCATGGATTTAAACTTATTTGATAGATTCCAGTACATTACCACATTGAGCCTTGCTCAAATTGCCCTGTCTTTGACAAATGGGAATCTCTTCACATTGACTTCTTTTTCTTTTTGATACAACTTTAGCAGACTTTGATAGCTTGAAGCTATCTGGTGTTTTTTTTTTTTTTTTTTTTTTTTTGAGATTTCCTGACTCTCTTCTCCCCCGCTTTATCTGTATGTTTTCATTCCTATGTCTGTGTTCTCTTGTTCTGTTTAATTTTGATTCTGTACCCAACAGTTTCTCCTTGGTATGGGGTCCTGTCTTAGAAAGGAGCCCTGTGGGTCCATTTTGAGGATTTGTAGGGGCTAAACTCCGCCAGTCTGTTTAGGCCTTACTGATAATATACTGGCGTGTGTGCTAAGTAGCTTCAGTCGTGTCCAACTCTTTGGGACCCTAGGAACTGTAGCCAGGTTCCTCTGTCCATGAGATTCTCCAGGCAAGAATACTGGAGTGGTTTACCATGCCCTCTTCCAGAGGATCTTCCTGACCCAGGTATCAAACCGGGGTCTCCTGCTTGGCAGGCGAATTCTTTACCATTAGTACTGTCTGGGAAGAAGCCCCTTATTGATAGCACTCATGCTCTATTAGAGTCAGCAAAATCTCTACTAGTTTCAGTTGCCTGAAACTTGTTTTGAAAACTTGTTTTCAAATTGGCCTGCTGCACTTTCTCATGACTGTGTGCGTGCATGCACACTAAGTCGCTTCAGTCGTGTCTCACTCTTGGTGACCCCGTGGACTGTAGCCCGCCAGGCTCCTCTGTCCATGGGGACTCTCCAGGCAAGAGTACTGGAGTGGGCTGCCATGCCCTCCTCCAGGGGAGCTTCCTAGCCCAGGGGTCGAACCTGTGTCTCTTAGGTCTCCTGGGTTGGCAGGCAGGTTCTTTACCGCTAGGACCGCCTGGGAAGCGCTTCTCGTGAATATCTCTAGGCTCTTGTGGGGGCTCTTCTGTATCCAGGGCCATAAGATGCTGTGTTACTTCCTCCTACTTTCTCACAGACGTCAGTGACGTATCGGTCTTAAGGCTGTTGGTATTTAGGGTCCACGGGCATTCACTTTTACTTAGTTCAGTTGTAAATGTTGTTCGTGGGCTTTGGATTTTGCTCGCTAGTTGCTCTGACTGTTTTCATATGGAGTTTTGGGGAAACTGAAACTGCTTCAGTCGCCGCTGCACACCCTCACCCCCATTCTGCCCACCAGAAGCCACATCCACCGTATGTGTTAAGTGCATTAGCTCACAAAAGTCCCACGGGATAGACACAAATTTCCCTCTTTTGCAGAGGAGGTGAGTCTTCGAAGAAGGAAGTGACTTAACCCTAAGTGGCACAGCTGGAATTTGAATCCATGGAATCCTATAATCCTCTATGATGAGATGGCTTCCCTGACCATCATTCATATTTTTAAACATCCAGCAAATACGTAAATATCTATTTTGTTCTGGGCCCTGAACGCAGAACAGGGATAATAGCCATAGTGAACATTAGTATGGAGTACATATATTTCAGGTTTTGTACAGAGCACCTCAGACATGTGATCTCATTAAAACTTCATGACCACCGGCATTATGAATAATTACAGAGGAACAGAGTGAGATTCAAAGAGGTTAATTAATGTAAATCAGATATTGTCCCACTAGCTGGCTTAATACCCTCCAATGATTCCCTCGTATACTAGGAATAAGATTTAAAATCTTTGTCCTGATTTGTACAAACCTACTTGATCTGGCTCTGCTTCCCTCTCTGCCCCTATCTTAGACCATTCTCTTTCCACCCACATGCTTTGACCACCCTGACCTTCTTCAGGTGTTCAGACTCTGCCAACATCATTCTCGTCCCAGCTGTTTGGCTGCCCTGGATGCTCTTCTTGGATATCACAGGGGTGGCTCTTTCTTATGGCTTCAGAGAGACCTTTCCTGACCACCCAACATAAAGTAGACCCTTCGTCATTCTCTGTGACATCAGCCTATTTTAATTCTCTGCACAGCACTATCTTATTTCTTTGTTGATTGTTAATTTATTGTCTCTCTACACTCATTAAATTTCAAAGATTATGAGAGCAGAAATTGTCTTAGCTTTGGTTCTCCTGAAAGCAGAGTCTGAGTCAAGGATTCAGGTCAAGGGTTTGGGAGGAAGCAGAAGGGAGGGAGCAGGAAGAGTAGGAGAGGGAAGAGTAGTCATCAGAGGGTGGGAGCACTATGAAGATTACGCTGTGGCCCGCAGGAGCTCCGTCCCCCTAGCACTGCGGACAAGTATGCGGAGGTCTCAGCGTTGTCTGCCTGAAGGCCAGGAGGCTGCAGGCGGCCTCCACTGGCACTGTTTCGCTGTGGCTGTGGGGAACCCTTGGCGTGTTAACCTCATCCTCCTGAGCTGCATTTGCATAACGTCCAAACAGGCCATTTGGATGTCAGAAAATTTCTCGGAACAGAAGTAGAGCGTCAGGCAGCACACCTGTTAGGCGGGATGCTGCCAGTGTGAGGCCATTTCAGACATTGCTCTTGAAATGTCTGCTGCAGCTGGGGCTGAAATAAAATAGGGAGAACCAGGGGTGCCTGCTGTGGGAACCAGGCTTTTACTGCTCTTTGCAGAATCCTCAGCACTTGCAAGAACTCAGGCATCTGTGCTGAATGGATGCATGGGCTCACTCATGAGCAGTGAAGACAGACTGCTGGTCTCTAAAGTTTACGTTTTTAACTGCCAGGCCACATGGAGTGCGGTCCTTACCCTTCTTAACCTCTCCAATTTGGGCAGAGGGAGGAGAGGCCCATAAGACACATAGAAAATAAATAAAAGTGAGACTGACAAATTCTCAGCAGGAATTCGGGGGAAAGGGAGATGAATTCAGACTAAATGAGGAGATAGGAACAAACCTGTGAATCGTAAGACCAGCTACCACTTTACTGAGCCCCTGCCATTTCCTTGACAAACCATTGCTCTATTTTTTACAACCCTAGAAGAAAAGCACTCAGATTCTAGCTGAGGCACAGATCGTTAGAGGTTCACCCCTGACCACAATGCTAGCAGGAATCTTAGCTGAGGGCTCTCTGGCTTTGGTGCTGAGGTGGTCTCCTTGAGACGTGGAGGAGCTTCAAAGAGGCCTGAGTGTGACCCTTAAACCATCATCCCATCTTGCTCTGAAATCCAGCCCTCGTGGACTGATCCCCAGATGAACACGCTAGGTTGAATCAGACTGGTTTTCTTCCTCCCGATGTTGGGGATTCCATACTCCTTTCTGGAATATCCGTGTTTTCCCATGGAAGGGGGAACAAACTGGGACAAGGACACTATTTGCTACAAGTTCAAGCAGAAGGGGCAGGAGCGCACACTATTGAGCCTCAGATCGGTTGGTGAGGGGCTTGGTGAGAGAGAGGGTGGTTTCTCCTCCTCACTCTGCTCCCCTGGACCACGGCAGCCAGTGTGGATTCAGGTAAGCATCTGCACTTTGGGAAGTCAGTTCCTACTGGATTCAGCCGCTGCACCGTCCTGAGGTCCACCCATCACTAATTTTCATATGAGTTACATTAAAGAGTCTGATGGGAAAGTATGTCTTGGTTTAAAAATAGAATAATACAACAATAAATCAAGGAGAAAAAGCAAACTGAAAAAAAAAATGCAGAAAACAGATGAAAAGAAAAAGGAAAAAGTGAACAGTATAAAAACACCCTCCATGCCAGGCACTTCAGATGTGATTTCCTGTGGCCTGCACTTTGAAAAGCCTGCTGTTATACCATGTGCTACATCTGAAGGCCAGCGGGGCAGACACAAAGGGGTGTTGAGACTTGGAGGCAGCGGTGACATCTGACCTGCTGGAGCTCCAGACGCGCACACTGAGGACACGTCAGAGGATTTTCCGTCTGGGGGAACTGAGCCCTGTGGGCCCGCCCCACCCACCCTGTGCCCACCCTGCTCTGACACACTTCCTGTTATGGGCAGCGGGGCACATAGTGGGGCTACGGGAAGAGGCCAGGGCCCTGGCTTCCCTGGGGGCTGGGGCAGACGACTTCAAAAGCTGCGTCTGGCATGCAGAAAAATGATTTAAAAGTGAACTTGGGTGGCTCCCAATACGACCCACTCCAAGTAAGTAGAAAGAAAACATACATTATCTCATGGTAAAGAGCAGGCTTCTTTTAAGGCACTGCCAGTTATTTATGAAATCCTAACTTATAGCTGAGAAAAGCAACTCCCCCTGCCCCTCCAACAATCCTAGCAACTGCTGGCAAGGCCAAAAGGACATAAACATGATGTCAGGGCGCTAATTCCAAACTGGCCAGGATTGCATGACAAATTTGTAATTCTAATTAACCAGAATCTCAAATGTATGCCCCAGGAATATACTGTCTGCATCAGAGATGCACTTGTCTGGTATTAAATTATGCCAAGGAAGAAGCAAAATAAACATCTTTTCCAATAGGTTGATTTGGAATGGGTGAGAGGTGGTAGTATGTGAGTGGAAAAAAATAACATTTCAATAACATGAGAGAAAAAAAGAACAAATCAAGACGGCACTGATGCAGCCTGTGAAATTGTCCAGTTCAGATGTTTCTCTGGCACTGAGGCGTTCTCTGTGCATTATGGGAAGTGGAAGGCGCGCTGGGGTGGAGCATGGGTGTGAATGGAGAGGAGCTCAGAGCCCTGTGAGCACCTGACCCAGATGGGCCTGAACCTGAGAAGTGTCCCGAGATGGATTGGGATCTTATTTATAAACCACTGAAATATTTCTGGTTTGCCAGGCAAGAAATTGGCAGCAGGCATCCTCTAAATGTGTGTGTGTGTGCAGGCACTCACATATGTGTGTCCTGGGCATCAGCTGGAAGCCAGCTGCACTTGGTTAGTAATCTCCAGCATGCCCACAAACATGCATGTGACTGAGGGGATAGTATGTTATTAAGAAAATGTGATTTGTTAACACCATGCTGTGGATCCTGGCTACTTTTGCCATCCCTCTGTGCCTTGGGAATGCTGTCTTGGGAGGGGTGATGCGTGGGCTGCCTGTTGAGTCTGGGCTTTAGAAGACAGGAAAGGGGTGTGGGGAAGAAATGTGCTCAGAACTCTGTCCCCTTCTCACTGCACTGATTCCACCCCAGGGAGGAATAAGAAACCCACATGGCCAGCAGTCTAAATTTCAGAAACTCCCAATTTCAAATCTTCTGAAGAGAGGAAAAGAAGGGACGAGGCACAGACTGTTGAACCTGAACTGCACGGAACCATGCAAGGTGGTATCATTACATCTGTTCCCTTCTTACAGACAGAATTATTAATGAAACTCAAAACCAAAATAGAGGTATCAGTGGTAAGTGCTAGAGGCACTGTCATTATGAGTGTTGTTTTATTGAGGGAAGCAAAAGCTTTCCACCCTAAACTGTCCTTTGAATTGGCCCTGCCCTGATGTCTGTAATGGACATTTATCGTTGCCTTGGGTTAGGCATTGAAAGTTCATGTTCAGTTGCAAATCCAACCAGAGAGGAGGAAACATGTTAAGGCATGTTGTATGTAGCTGCTCATCCAGCATGGCACTAAGACAAGATTCTTAAACTTTTGGAGTCATCGAACTCTGATGTGCCGTGATAAAATGTACATTCACGCAAAATTTATTCCTAATTCCGTGGCATGAAGGCATCCATCTACATGGGAGTGCAGGAACCGCATGGTAAGTTCTTTTTGTTCCTTAAGTTGGGGATATGGACTAGATGCATTTAGAAAAATGTTAGGAAAGGTCAAGGGCAATACATGTAGCCTTGCACGTCAGATGAACGTGCTGAGGCACAGAGAGGTTAAGTAACTGTCTCAGAGTCACGGAGCCAATGAATTCTAGAAACAGGACTAGAATGCAGGGCTATTGGGCCCATTATCCACGGAGTCAGGACACCACTCTGCCACTTACTTCTGTGTGACCTTGGGAAAGTCACTAAACTCTCTAGCCTTTAGCTTCTTCATCTTCACCCAAGATATAATCGTATACTCAGGTTTACTGATCTACCAAAGGAGTAGCTAATATATTTACCTTAAATACTCCTGTGACTCTTGATAATGTTTGTAAAGTGTTTCATAAATTAGAAAGCACCACACAGATTGATAGCCATGATTGCTATTGCTGCTAAAAGACAGGGAATGTAAATCTATACCAACTTTTGTTATGGAAACCCAAGGATGTCTTAGTGAAAAATCAGAACCTTTTGGTCTGAAGTGTTCTGTCTAGTTCAAACTTGGATAAAGTAGAAGGGAAAACTGAGGTATAAATTCTGCTGTGGGTGCTATGATGTTAATGGACTGGAAAGGGCAATGAAGACCTCTGAGTTTATTAGATAAGAATATGTCTATGGTGTCTGACAGAACTCTACTTCAAAATGGTTTAAGCAAAAATGGAAATGTATTGGTTCATACAGTGGTTTCCAATTTTTTTAAACTTTGTTTTGGTTATATGATCTTATCTGTTGGCATACTGGGGAACTTTTGATTAAATATCAGACATTGTGCTTAAAAAGTTGTAAGTGTCCAGGTGATGGTATCTTTCTTCAGAGAAGGTTTATTCATCTTTTCCTCGATTGATAGATACTAATCGTCTTAACCTAATCAAGCTGAGCTGACTTGAGTCTGGGTTGCAGTTTTGGGAAGACTCCATATAACTCTGGTTTCCTCCTGCTCCCAGGGCAGAGTCCTCTAGGATTTCCAGTTGGGGGACTGGTGTGCTCCCTGGGACCTGGAAGCCTGTCATGCTGCAGTTCATGGGGTTGCAAAGAGTCGGACATGACTTAGTGACTAAACAACCACAGCAAAAATGTATCACTTACAGATGCCATTTTAGCCATTTCCAGTGTATGATTCAGTGGCTTTGGTTACATTCCCAATGTTGTGAAAAAATCATTCAGATTTAATTGCCAAAACCTTTCCATCACCCCATATAGAAATTTTGTAATCATTATGCTATAACTTCCAGTTCACCTCTCTTCCTCCCTGGTAAACTCTATTCTACTTTCTCTATGAATTTGCTTTTTCTATATGTCTTATATAGTATAATCATATGATATTTGTCCTTTTGTGTCTGGCTTATTTAACTTAGCATAATATTTGCAAGTTTCATCCATGTTGTAGCATCTATCTGAATTTCATTCTTTTTTATGGCTGAATACTATTCCATTGTATATGTGTACCACATTTTGTTTATCCTTTTATCTGTGGATAGATCCTTGGGTTGTTTCCAAGTTTTGGCTATCATGAATAATACTTCTATGAACATTGATATAGAAGTTTGAGTCCCTGTTTTTAACTCTTTTGAGTATACACCTGGCTATGGAATTAACAAACCATATTCCCTGATGGCTCAGAAGGTAAAGCGTCTGCCTGTAATGCGGGAGACCTGGGTTAGATCCCGGCTGGGAAGATCCCCTGGAGAAGGAAATGGCACCCTGCTCCAGTACTCTTGTCTAGAAAATCCCATGGACGGAGGAGCCTGGTGGGCTGCAGTCCACGGGGTCACACGGAGTCGGGCACGACTGAGCACCTTCACTTTCACTATCACCATAGTCATTCTATGCTTAGCTTTTTGAAGAACCGTCAAACTGTTTTCCATAGTGCTACACCATTTTACATTCTCATCAAAAATGTATGTATATTTAAAAAAATGTATGCAGATTTGAATTTCTCCACATCCTTGCCAACAACAAAAAATTGCTTATAGCCATCCTAACAGGTGTGAAGTGGTATCTGATTGCGATTTTGGTTTGCATTAGTCTAATGAATAACAGTGTTGAGTATCTTTTCATGTGCTTATTGGTCATTAGTGTATTTTCCTTGGAGGAATGTCTATTCAAGTCCTTTGCTCATTTTTTGATTGGGATGTTTATCTTCTTGCTATTGAGTTGTAGGCGTTCGTTATGTGTTCTTCATATTAAACCCTTATCAGATATATGATTTGCAAATATTTTATTCCCTTCTGTATGTTATCTTTTCATTTTCTTATAATAATGTCTTTGCTACACAAATGTTTTTAATTTTGGTGAAATCTAATGAATCTACTTTTTGTTCTGTTTCTCATGCTTTGGTATCTTATCATAGTCCATTATTGCCAAACCCAAAGTCATGAAGACTTATTTCTATACTTTAGGAGGGTTGTGGTTTTAGATTTTACATTTAGATCTCTGATCTGTTTTAAGTTTTTATGGTGTGAGGTAGGGGTTCAACTTAATTTTTTTGCATGCAAAAATTCAGTTGGCACAGTACTACTTGTTGAAGAGAGTGTTCTTTCCCTTTGAATGGACTTGGTACCCTTGTCAAAAAAACAATTGACCACAGATATCTGGGTTTACTTTGGGGATATTTATTCTAGCTCTCTGGGCTATAACTCTATCTTTATACCAGTACCATATTGTTTTGATTACTGTAGCTTTGTAATAAGGTTTGAAATCAGGAGTGTGAGTCTTCTTTGTTCTTTTTAAAAATGACTTAGGTTATTCCAGGTTCTTGCAACTGCATATGAGTTTGAAGACTGGCTTTTCTACTTCTGAAATAAAAGGGTGTCAGAATTTTGTCAGGGAGTTTGTTCACTCTGTAGGTCACTTTGGATAGTATTTTCATCACAACAGTACTCTGTATTCCCACCTGTGCATATGGGATATTTTTCCACTTATTAGGTCTCCTTTAACTTCTTTCAACAATAGTTTGTGTTTTCAGTGTACAAGACTTTCCCCCATTATGTTAGATTTATTCCTAGGTATTTTATTCTTTTAGATGCTGTTTTAAATGGAATTGTTTTCTTAATTTCCTTTTCATATTATATATTGAAAGCATTTAGAAATGTAACTGATTTTTGCATGTTGATCTTGTACCCTGCAACTTTGCTGAATTCCTTTATTATATCTAGTAGCACTCTCCACTATTCCACCACATTATATTGTCACAAATGACATCTTTATACATTGTCTTCCCAGTAATAGATTTATAATTATTTTTTATGTCTTTATTTTCAAATCCTATAGGAAATAAATGGAGGTACAAATGAAAATACAACAATACTGGCTTTTATATTTGTTATTGTATTAATATTTATCTTTATTATTGACCTTTTTTGCAGCTTCGAGGTAACTATGTAGTTACCTTTCATTTCAACCTAAAGGACTCCCTTGAACATTTTTTGCAGGAAAGGCCCTAGTAGTAACAAACTCCTTCTACTTTTGTTTATATGGGAATGCCTTAATTTGTCTCTTGTTTTTAAATGATATTTCTGCCAAATATAGAATTCTTGGTTGTTGGTCAGTTTTATTCTCTAAGCACTTTAAATATATTATCCCACTTCTCATATCTTCTGGTTCCATAGATTCTAATAAGAACTCATCTGTTAAACTCATTAAGGAGTCCTTGTTCAGGATGTGTCATTGCTTTCTTTCTGCTTTCAAGATTCTCTTCTTGGATTGTTGCAAGCCTTTGGTAATTTCCAGAGTTCTGGAAATGTTAGTTTTGACAATCATTGCCAGTGTTCTTATTGCTTTTTTAGTGTAGCAGATTTTTTGAAGGCCCTTACTCGATCATTCCAGAAGTGTTAATACACTAGAATTTACATTTAAATTGTTTTAGTAGGATTCGAAACAATTTCACGGTTTTCTTCATTTTTCTTTGCCAGTGGAAAACCTGATCCGTAACCAATGCCCATATTTGTCAATATCCCCAGGTAAGACGATGGCTGGCCACCTCCATCAGGTGGAAAGGGCTCCTCCTGATTAAAAGCTAAGCTCTTCTAGTCCTCTGCTTTCACAATTCTGCAATGTCTTTAAGAATAGATTTTTGTACATTATCCATCTGTTGCTTGCTGTTTCAGTAAAAACCATAGCCTGCCTCTACTTACGACATCCTACCAAGGAGGCCTAAGGAACCTTACTTTACAGTGGTTAGTTATGGAGGTCATTGCTGAAAAGATAACGTTTTAGTTGAGTGCTGTCAGCCTTTATTTTTGGGGGCTCCAAAATCAACTGCAGATGGTGACTGCAGCCATGAAATTAAAAGACGCTTACTCCTTGGAAGGAAAGTTATGACCAACCTAGATAGCATATTGAAAAGCAGAGACATTTACTTTGCCAACAAAGGTTCGTCTAGTCAAGGCTATGGTTTTTCCAGTGGTCATGTATGGATGTGAGGGTTGGACTGTGAAGAAAGCTGAGCGCCAAAGAATTGATGCTTTTGAACTATGGTGTTGGAGAAGACTCTTGAGAGTCCCTTGGACTGCAAGGAGATTCAACCAGTCCATTCTAAAGGAGATTGGTTCTGGGTGTTCATTGGAAGGAATGATGCTAAAGCTGAAACTCCAGTACTTTGGCCACCTCATGCGAAGAGGTAGACTCATTAGAAAAGACTCTGATTCTGGGAGGGATTGGGGGCAGGAGGAGAAGGGGATGACAGAGGATGAGATGGCTGCATGGCATCACCGACCTGATGGACTTGAGTTTGAATGAACTCAAGGGATGGACAGGGAGGCCTGGCGTGCTGTAATTCATGGGGTTGCAAAGAGTTGGACATGACTGAGTGACTGAGCTGAACTGAAACGCAAAGGAAAAAAGGAAAGATATACCCAATTGAATGCAGAGTTCCAAAGAAAAGCAAGGAGAGATAAGAAAGCCTTCCTCAGCAATCAATTCAAAGAAATAGAGGAAAACAACAGAATGGCAAAGAAAATTAGAGATACCAAGGGAACATTTCATGCAAAGATGGGCACAATAAAGGACAGAAATGGTATGGACCTAACAGAGGCAGAAGATATTAAGAAGAGGTGGCAAGAATACACAGAAGAACTGTGTCTTTAAAAAAGATTTTCAAAAAAGATACAAAAAAGATCTTCATGACCTAGATGATCACAATGGTGTGATCACTCACCTAGAGCCAGATATCCTGTACCATGAATTCAACTGGGCCTTAGGAAGCATCACTACGAACAAAGCTAGTGGAGGTGATGGAATTCCAGTTGAGCTGTTTCAAATCCTGAAAGATGATGCTGTGAAAGTGCTACACTCAATATGGCAGCAAATTTGGAAAACTCAGCAGTGGCCACAGGACTGGGAAAGGTCAGTTTTCACTCCAGTTGCCAAGAAAGGCAATGCCAAAGAATGCTCGAACTACCGCACGATTGCATTCATCTCACACGCTAACAAAGAAATGCTCAAAATTTTCCAAGCCAGGCTTCAACAATATGTGAACTATGAACTTCCAGATGTTCAAGCTGGTTTTAGAAAAGGCAGAGGAACCAGAGATCAAATTGCCAACATCTGCTGGACATGGAAAATGCAAGAGAGATCCAGAAAAACACCTACTTCTGCTTTATTGACTATGCCAAAGCCTTTGACTGTGTGGACCACAACAAACTCTGGAAAATTATGAAAGAGATGGGAATACCAGACCACCTGACCTGCCTCCTGAGAAATCTGTATTCAGGTCAAGAACCAACAATTAGAACTGGACATGGAACGACATACTGGTTCCATATCAGGAAAGGAGTACTTCAAGGCTGTGTATTGTCACCCTGCTCTTTTAACTTATATGCAGAGTACATCATGAGAAATGCTGGGCTGGATGAAGCACAAGATGGAATCAAGATTGCCAGGAGAAATATCAATAACCTCAGATATGCAGATGGCACCACCCTTAGGGCAGAAAGTGAAGTAGAACTAAAGAGCCTCTTGATGAAAGTGAAAGAGGAGAGTGAAAAAATTGGCTTAATGCTCAACATTCAGAAAACGAAGATCATGGCGTCTGGTCCCATCACTTCATGGCAAATAGATAGGGAAACGGTGACAGACTTTATTTTTTGGGGCCCCAAAATCACTGCAGATGGTGATTGCACCTGTGAAATTAAAGGACACTTGCTCCTTGGAAAGAAAGTTATGACCAACCTGGACAGCATATTAAAAAGCAGAGACATTACTTTGCCAGCAAAGGTCCATCTAGTCAAAGCTATGGTTTTTCTAGTGGTCATGTACGGATATGAGAGTTGGACCATAAAGAAAACTGAGTGCAGATGAATTGATGCTTTTGAACTGTGGTGTTGGAGAAGACTCTTGAGAGTCCCTTGGAGTGCAAGGAGATCCAACCAGTCCATCCTCAAGGAAATCAGTCCTGAATATTCTTTGTAAGGACTGATGCCAATACTTTGCCCACTTGATGTGAAGAACTGACTCGTTGGAAAAGACCCTGATGCTGGGAAAGATTAAAGGCAGGTGGAGAAGGGGACAACAGAGGATGAGATAGTTGGATGGCATCACCGAGTTGATGGACATGATTTTGAGCAAGCTCTGGGAGTTGGTGATGGACAGGGAAGCCTGGCATGGTGTCTCAAAGAGTCAGACACGACTCTTGAGTGACTGAACTAGATTACCTAAGAATGGGCACTGGCCCCTAGAGGAACTAGTCATGGGGTTGGAATTTTCATTCGTACCCCTCCCACCCTGAGTCCCAGAGAGGGGAGACAGGATGGAGACTGAGTTCAATTACCAGTGGCCAGTGACAGCTCAGCAAGTAAAGAGTCCTCCAGCAATTCAGGAGACACGGGAGACGAGGGTTTGATCCCTGGGCCGGGAAGACCCCCTGGAAGAGGAAATGGCAACCCATTCCAGTATTCTTGCCTGAAAGATCCTGTGGACAGGGACGCGTGGAGGGCTATAGTCCTCGGAGTCACAAAGAGTTGGACACGAGTGAGTGACTAGTGTAGCAGTCGGTGATTTAATCAATCATGCCTATGTAATGAAGCCTCTGTAAAAGCCCAGCAGGTCAGGTTTGGAGAGCTTCCAGACTAGTGAACTTGGGAAGATGTGGGGAGAGTTATGGTCATAGGAAGGGACATAGAATCTCCGTGTTCCTTCCCCATGCCTTGTCCTGTGCATCTCTTCCATCTGACTGTTCCTGTGTTTTATCCATTTATCATAAACTAGTAATCCAGTAAGTAAGCAATATATTTCTCTATGAGCTATTCTAGCAGATTAATCAAACTCAAGGAGGGGGTCATGGAAATCTTCCATCTTTAGCTAGTGAGTCAGAAGCACAGGTAACAAACTGGGCTTGCAGTTGACATCTGCGGCGTGTGTAGGGGAGGGGGTGGTTTTGTAGGACGAGCCCTTCACCTGTGGGTTCTGACACTATCCACCTCTGGCTTGGTACTGTCAGGCTCGAGCTGAATTGTACCACACCTAGCTGGTGTCCCACACATCAGAACTGGTGACCAGAATCCTAAGGCCCCAAAGACAAGAATGAGGCAGCCATGTGAGACTGGGGGAGAGGAGCATTTAAGAGAGACTGGCATGTACAGGAAGGAAATGGGCCTGTGGCAGGAGCTGAGGGTATGCCAGCAGGGTGGTTCGAAGTGAGGAAGGGGGAATTGGAGAGACAAGCTTAGAGAAGGAGGCTGGAGTCATCCAGTGCAGGGCTTGTGGCAAGGAGTTTGGATTTTATATGTGGATTAAGAAGGTTTTGGTGGCTGTAAACAGGAATGTTGCGTGATTAGATTTACATTGCAGGAAGATCACCATGGCTGCGTGGGAAGCAGGAACAGGAGAGGTGAGAGTGAGAACAGGGATCCACTGAGGAGTCTGTTGCAATTGCTGAGAGGTGACGGAAACCTTTCCAAAAGGCCCTTCCTCGCCTTCTTCTCCCACTTTATCCAACACTTGGTTTGTTTTTGTTTATCTGGCTGAGCTGGGCCTTAGCACATAGACTCTCCATTGTGGCTCACAGGCTCTTTGGTTGTGGTGCTCAGACTTAGTAGCTGCAGTCTTAGTTGCTCCAAGGCCCGTGAGATCTTCCTGGACCAGGAGTCAGAGCCGTGTCCTCTGCCTTGACGGGCAGCTTCTTTGCCACCAGGGAAGTCCCCAGTCAGCACTGTAACTCAGCAGCCGTCGCCTCACCTCTCCCCAATGTTTGCGGTCCTTCGGTCCTTCTCCTCAGTGTACATACAGAGTCAGGTCTGCTTATTATAAAATAATCTAAAAAATAAAATAAAATAATCTTTGTCTCATCGTCCGTTTCCAGGTACTGTCTAATATTTTTCTGCTTCTCATACAAATTTTTCAAAAGAGAAGTCTGCAGCTGTGGCTCGATGTCTGCCCTTTTCACGCCCTGCTCAGCCTTCTGAGTTCTTACCTCTGCTCTCTCCCACCCTTCCGTGGCGAGATGTCCAATAACTTGCTCATGCCTCACAGCAGTCGCCTCAGGTTTCTCTTTTCTCATCTCCCGCAGTGAACAGCTTGCTGTCCCCGTTGTCTGGCTTAAGGTGTGGAACGTAGCAGGTACAAGTTAATCTTTTCCGCAGAAATGACTGCCTGCTGATATTCTCGAATCAAGACCAACTATTTACATGGGGATTGATCATCTCCACGGACTAGTATGCTCATTCAGTTTTGTCTTCCTTCTTCCTGGATCAGGGAACAGTACATCTCTGTTCCTTTTTTAAACTCCTCTGTGTGTGTGCTAAGTTGCCTCAGTCATGTCTGACTATTTGCAACCCCATGGACTGTAGCCCGCCAGGCTCCTCTGTCCATGGGATTCTCCAGGCATGAATACTGGAGTGGGTTGCCATGCCCTCCTCCAGGGGATCTTCCCATCAAACCCACATCTCTTTTATCACCTGCCTTGGCAGGCGGGTTCTTTACTGCTAATGCCACCTGGAGGGAAACTCCTCTGTGCTAGCTATTAATTAACTCATAGGTTAATTCCACAACTGTTTCTTGAGGACCCATCTTGTGTCAAGGACTATTTATAATTAGTATGATCACTATAATCTGTCTCATTCAAGGTCTGGCACCTTGCCTTGTACATAGTATGTGCGTGCTCAGTCACTCAGTTGTGTCTGACTCTTTGTGACCCCATGGACTATAGCCCTCCAGGCTCCTCTGTCCCTGGAATTTTCCAGGCAAGAACACTGGAGTGGGTTGCCATTTCCTTCTCGGGAATCTTCCTGATCCAGGGATTGAACCCACGGCTTTTGTGTCTCCTGCATTGGCTGCTGCTGCTGCTGCTAAGTCACTTCAGTCGTGTCCGACTCTGTGCGACCCCATAGACGGCAGCCTGCCAGGCTCCCCCGTCCCTGGGATTCTCCAGGCAAGAACACTGGAGTGGGTTGCCATTTCCTTCTCCAATGCATGAAAGTGAAAAGTGAAAGTGAAGTCACTGAGTCGTGTCCAACTCTCAGCGACCCCATGGACTGCAGCCTACCAGGCTCCTCCGTCCATGGGATTTTCCAGGCAAGAGTACTGGAGTGGGGTGCCATTGCCTTCTCCATTGGCAGGCACATTCTTTACCACTGTGCCGCTGGGAAGCCCTGTACACAGGAAGCACTTAATAAATGTTTGTAGACTTGGACTTGTTTGCTCTAGGATGCGCTAGGTCCATCCCCATGTTCGAGCTCTTTATAAAATTAAAACCCAGCATATTAAAAAAAAAACTTTTTTGTTTAAGTATATCTTATACAGCAAAGTGCTCGGGTCTTAAAGGACTTGAGGGCCTTTTCATGTGCACACTGGGAAACCACCGCCTAGATCAAGGTCTAGAACTGGCTCCACACCCAAGAAGACTCCCTCATGCCTGCCCCTTGCCACATGTTTGAGCACAGAGCATGCACACATAAACAAGAGGACTTAAAAGTTGTTTTAAAATTTGGTTGCCTCAGGTCTTAGCTGTGGCACACGGGCTTAGTTGCCCCCTGGCATGTGGGCTCTTGGTTCCCCAACCAGGAATTGAACCAGCATCCCCTGCATTGGAAGGCAGATTCTTTACCCCTGGACCAAGTGGGAAGTCCTGAATAAGAAGACTTTATACGTGTTCTTTTATAAGCAACCATGCATGTCCTAGAATATAAAAAAGTAGATGCTCAAGGAAATTGAAGCACAAGCTAAACCAAAGATATAAAGATTTTTAATAGCAACTGGTTGACTATTCAGGATCAGGAATCTTTTACTTGACTGAATAGATGTGACCCAACAAAGTCAACTGTAAAGTGAATTTCTGTCAGAAATAATCTTTTCCCGTCAACTGCTATTATAAAATTGGAAACATTCCCTTTGGGGGGAACAAATGTTGGCCTCTGGCTGTAGACTCCCACTTAAAAAAGCCAATTTCCTAATAAAACTTCACCAATAACCCTCCAAATGTTAACGGGACTCACAAAACAGAAGAATTCTCTTCAGCATTGTGAATAAATCTCAGAATCAAAGCAATGGAAGTGGAATGTAAGGAAGGATCTCTGGTAATGGGATGGCCTCACATCATAACCCTCTTGCAGCTGAGTAACCCCATGAGCTAAGAGTTCTGGGGCCTTAACTTGGCTCTCAGTACTAGTGTGTGGCTTAAGGCAGTTAGCTCTTGTGAGCCTCAATTAATTCATCACCAGTGTTAGAATAAAAATATATAAGCCCTCTCTACCCCACAAGGCTTTTGTGGGGGATCAAATGAACCAATAAAATAAAGCAATGGTTTTGTTTGTTCATTTGTTAAGTTATTTATCCACTGAAACGACACCTATTAAGAATTTCCTGTGTACGTGGTACTGTGCTAGGGCATGGAGTGATGAACCAGATGGTCATGTTTTCTGCTCTCATGGGTTATGATCAATTGCAGAACATAGATATTAAACCACAGAGCTCCCTGTGCGATGTGATAGAGAATGGTGCCATCAATTGAAAAAAGCTTGATTACCATAAGAAATTATGGTACCAAAATGATATGTATATGCCATCAACATTTTGTTTTAGCCAAAACCATATACATATATGCTCATTTGCCAATGTTTTGATGTAGGAGAGTCTTTTTAGGGGGATCTGAATTTGCAAACTGGAGTTCTATAATTTTTTTCATTAAAACTTTTTTTTTAAGTGAGAAGCAAGATTTTATGAATTAATACAAGTATATAATCCTTCTAGAATTTCATGGTTATTGTCTCCAATTGTTTGGAATTTTCTTCTCACCTCCATCCAAATCAACAAACAACTCAAGTTGTAAGCAGAAGTTCACAGGCATGCTAAAGAGTGGCTGAATGGGATATGATGCATTTGGCTGCAAGTAACGGACTCTCACTAAAACTAGTTTTTAAGTTTTGCTTTTAATAATCCTTCAATACATAGTAAGAAAACACATTCATTTTCATTCAGTGTACCCACACATACACATGCATAGGATATGAACTGAAACACATTTTCAAAAACACGACTTACCTTTACTTTGTGGGATGCTTTCTAATGTTTTCTATTTTAGTTGATTCTTTTCTATCCCATTAAAAGAAGATGCTGGCTATGACCCAGTAAAATAATCCCATGCCTTATTAAGGGGTACAACCCACAGTGTGAAAACCACTGGGTTAAATAGTAAAAACAAGTATTATCTCACATAAGAAGGAGTCTAGAGTCAGGGAGTCCCTGAGCTGTGCAGTGGCCCAGCAGTGTCCTCAGGTCACAGAGATTTCTTCCTGCCATCCGCACAGGATTAGTAACATCTCACGGTGTAGAATCGCTCCACATCTGGCAGTAGTTTCATGCACCCCCAACTTCACTCAGCAAAGAAGAGGGAGAGGAATCTTTTCCCAGAAGCCCCCAGCCAATGCTTGCCCTGCTCACATTGGCCAGGATTGTGTCTGTGCCCCCGCAAAGCAGACTAGGAAAGCAGGTGACTGGCATCTTCAGCCTCTTAAAGGCATGTGGGCTCTGCTGGAAAGGATGAGGGGAAGTGGAATAAGTGTCAGGAAGGCAGCCTAAGGTGAAGGGCACTGTCTCCTGGCAGCTTGCTCTGGACACCAGTTGTGTTTCTTACAAAAGGAGGAATGGAGGGCATCTCTCAATCCAGGAGGTGGTTAAGCAGAGGCTGCTTAGAAGAGCATCTGCAGAAGCCTGGAAAATGCTGTGAGAAAAGATGACAGCTGTTATTGGTCCATATGGCAGGGCACACACCAGGGCCTGGGACTGGGAATGCCTCTTGGGTGGAGTGACTCTGTGAAGCCATATTGGAGTGACGTCCTAGTGTGGGGAGATGGGCCATGCAATGGGTGGAAGGAAGGGTGTTCCAGACTGAAGGAACAACCTGTGAGAAGGCAAAGAGGAAGAGCGATCATGGCAGAGATGGCTTATTTACTCCATTAGCTATTCATTCTAGGGCTTAGCCCTGTGCCAAGCACTGAGGTTTTCAAGAGGAGTGCTGACCTACTGCCCTTGGGAAAGTCACTACTCATTAGTGTGAAGGGTTTAGGACTAGAAACCAATTGGAAACATGTTTCAAAATGCTCTGATGGTTCTTGTTGTTGTTCTTTAGTTGCTAAGTCAGATCCGACTGGACCCCACGTGCCAGGCTCCTCTGTCCTCTGCTAGCTTCCGGAGTTTGCTCAAATTCATGTCCATTGAGTTGGTGACCCTATCTAACCACCTCATCCTCTGCTCCCCCAACCCCTGCTTTTGCCTTCAATCTTTCCCAGCATCATCAGGGTCTTTTTCCTTTGAGTTGGCTCTTTGCATCAGGCAGCCAAAGTATTGGAGCTTCAGCTTCAGTAATAGTCCTTCCAATGAATATTCAGTGTTTATTTCCTTTAGGATTGACTGGTTTGACCTCTTTGCTGTCTAAGGGACTCTCAAGAGTCTTCTCCAGCACCAGTTTGAAAGCATCAATTCTTTGAATTGTTCTAACAGTGGGATAGAGGATGTTTCCTGGGCAGCAGCTAATAGGGGGCCTGGGCATGTAGAGTTAGCAGTTTCCCCTGAAACACCTTCCAGGGAGAGAGTCCAGTGTGAGCAAAGGCACAGAGGCAGCAAGGTCTGGCCAGGGGTTGGCCACTTGGCTGGGGTACTCAGCCCGAAGGGGAGCAATGGCCAGGAGCGTGTTGAACCAGACAACAGCTCAGGCCATCTTTGTCCCAGTTCCCTCCACTGAACTGAAATACAGCCATGTGGGCCCCAACCTTGGCTAACCTTCCTGGCAAGAAGTGTGACACAGGGCCTCAGGGCAGGAGGTGTGACTGAAGCCTTGTTGCTATTTAGCATATCTTTTCCTCCCAAACAGAGTGATTCCTGGGAGGGGCGCTGGCCTGTCTCTCCCTCTTGGCACCAGTGAAGGCTCCTCTCCAGTCTCTTTGGAAAGAGAAACCCTCTGCATGGTGAGAGGGTTACTGGAACTTTTGTCTCCCTGGTTCTGCTGGGAGGGCTGCCAAGGCACTCTAAGGCCTGCAGGGAGCCCGTCCTTGGGAACTCAGGCAGGGTAGCTGGGGGCTAGGGTGTCTGTGTCCCTGCCTTGAACGGGTACCCAGTCCTGAAGTCATATACAAGGACATAGGCAGGGCATTCAGGGATGGAGGTCAAAGATGAATGAAGCTGTGGTGGGCAAGCCTTTGTGGTGGAGCATGGGAGGCTTAGAGGGGCCATCAGAACCTGGGTTGGGCAGCTTCACCTTAACGCAGAGTTTCTCAACCTGGGCCCCCTTGGCATTTGGGGTGTTGGGTAATCCTCCATTGTGGGGGCTGTTCGGTGCATTGCAGGATGCTTAGCAGTATCTTAGTAGGTGCTTAGCAGTATCTCTGGTATCTACTTACTAGATGCCAGTAGCATCCCCCTGGCTCCTGTTGTGACAACCAAAAAAGTCTTCAGACATTGCCAAATGTCACCTGGGGGGTGAGAGCTGCGTTAGATGGAGAACCGTAGTCTTAAGGAGAGCAAAGAGCTATTTTTCTTGTGCAAGAGTGTTTTACTAGGACACAAGAAATGTTGTCCATCACCCTGGGGCAATACTCTAGAGAGGGTAAGACTAGGGACCAGAGTCCCATTAAAGGAACATTTGGGCTTACTCTGGAGAGAGGTGATGTGTATGGGAGGTATCCTGGAGCTGCTGTTTGGATTTGGGAGAGGGAGGGGCAGAGAGTGACTGCAGGTGCCAGGCTGGGGCTGCCATGCAGATTTCCAATCTGGGAGTGAAGAAAGGGGGTCTGCACGAGGGGTCGCGTTGGCTGAGTGGGAATAAGGGAGAAGGTCAAGATCCTCCCATCACTTCTGCCTTTCCTGGCCTGTCTGGAGTATATCCCCTCAACATCTCCGAGGATAGGTTCCCACAGCTGCCGCTCTTGAAGGCAGGAGAGTGAGTGCAGATAGGATGGGTCGCTGCTCTGGTCAGAGAAGCCTCGTGCCTTTCCAACAGGGAGCTCTGATTCTGGCTATGTTTTTGCTACTCTCTGACACTCATTCATTGTGACTTTATTGCGACCAGAGCCTGGAGCAGGATTTCTAGTTCCTATTTGAAGGGTGAAGGCTATTCCAGGTTGTCATTGGTTGGAAGAGGGAGAAAGACCTAGAGAAGACATTATCCCCACCCCTCTGAGCTCTGTGCGGGTGAAAAAGGTTTTGAGGTGAAAGGATTATGCAGGCAGCAGCTGGCCCTTTAAGAATTATGGGGCTCTGCTGTCTTCAGAAAGGGCAGTTTTATGTTCCAGGATCCTTTGTGAATTGCCTCTCCTGGGAGCTGGGCCTTGGACAAAAGGGTCCTGCATTGTGGTTGTGTCCTTCTGCTACTGTTACCTCCTCTTTCTTCTTAGAGCAGTTGAATCTTTCTGGAACCCCTGGCACCCCTCCAGGCCTTCTGAGATCCGTCAAGAACAAAGTCTGCCCTTGCAGACAGAAGACACTAAAATGCAAAGGCAAGCTGCCCAAAGAGCAACTCTGGAGGCGTAAGTCAGCACTAAATATATAGTCTAAGGAGCACAGTGTCCATCTCGTTGCTCCGAGCCAAGACAACACGTGCTTTCTGTGCCTTTGAAAGATTTGTTCCCTTTGCCTTAAATGCCCGCCTGCTGTGGACACATGACAACTTGACAACTTGGGCCATCCAGCTTCTGAATGCCCTTCCTCTGAGTCTTGGTGGATGCAGAGGCCACTTTCCAGAATACGTGCTGAGACTGCCAACAGGTCCTTTCCCAGCCTCCCTTGCAGCTAGGTCATGGCATGTGACCCAGGCTCTGCCAGTCAGATGCACTTGACCTAGCCTTGAGATCAGGAGCCACTCCCTAGAGCAGAAGGGGCCTGCAGAATCCTCTCCAGCCTGGTGGTGGCGCTGTGGTGCTGGGCGGGGGCAATGATTGTGAGGTCTTCATTAGACTAGTACTGTCACATGATCCGGAGGAGGCGATGGCACCCCACTCCAGTCCTCTTGCCTGGAAAACCCCATGGACGGAGGAGCCTGCTGGGCTGCAGTCCATGGGGTCGCTTAGAGTCGGACTTGACTGAGCGACTTCACTTTCACTTTTCACTTTCATGCATTGGAGAAGGAAATGGCAACCCACTCCAGTGTTCTTGCCTGGAGACTCCCAGGGACGGGGGAGCCTGGTGGGCTGCCGTCTATGGGGTGACACAGAGTCGGACACGACTGAAGTGACTTAGCAGCAGCAGTGACATGATTCACAGCAAACCTCTTGGCCCTGTGGCTTAGAATGTGGTTCTCCATTCCTCCCAGTAGTTCTGTGAGCTCCTAGCACCCTCTTCATGAATTCTTTTCCTGTTTAAGAGAGCGGAAGTCATAATCTGTTCTTGTAACTATGAATCAGACTAGTACACACTCCCTCTTCATTCCATTTGTTTGGCAAATTCAAACTTATCTTTTAAAACAATCTACTTAGAAAAACCTCTTCCTGGAAGACTTCTTGGATTTCTCAGGCAGTTAGTAGCTCAAGCATCTGGGCTCCCAAGCATATACAAGGCATTACGTGGGCAATAGCAAGTCAGGAAACAGCTCGGGGGTACCTACCAAAAACATCTGGATGATTTGTCAGTCTGCTTAGAGGTTAGGGTGGAGAGAAGGAATAGGAGGGTGAGACAGTAAAGCAAAGTGGCTATAGGTTTGAGCTCTGGAGTTTAAATCCTGGCTCAGTCACACACTGGCTGTGTGGTTTTAGGCAAGATGCTTAAAACCTCTAAGCCTCAATTTCCTCTTCTGGAGGATGGGGTTAGTTAGGATCTATCTCATAGGATTGCTGTGAGATTTAAACGTAACACATGTGAAGTGCTTCAGAAGAATGTCTGGTACTTAGTAAATGCTCAATTAACATTAGTTTTGGTTTGTGGAGGCAGCAGGGTATAGCAGCAAGTCTGCAGATGGGAGCTCTACTCCAGCTCAGGCGCCAACATCCCAGGATCTTGGTTCACAGTTCAACTTCGTCATCAAGAAGCCAGCACCTTTCTGTCCTTCAGCTCTGCCGTCTTTAGCCTGTTGATTTTTGTCTTTTGTTGTTGTTCATTCACTGAGTTGTATCTGACTATTTGTGACCCCATGGACTGCAGCACAGCCCAGTGAGTCGGTGATGCTGTCTTAACCGTCTCATCCTCTGCCTCCCCCTTCTCCTTTTGCCTTCAGTCTTTCCTAGCATCAGGGTCTTTGTGACTTCGTGGTTCCAAAATGGCTGTGGCAGCTCCAGGCGTCACATCGTCATGGGGTAATGTCCAAAGCAGGAAGCACAAGGCCTCTCCTCCTATATCTGTTTCTTATTATCAAGGTGTTCCTTAGAGAGTTCTTCTTACATTTCATTGGTCAGAACTATAGATGCAAGGGAATCTAAGAAGGTATCTGGCATTTCCAACTTCTGTTGTTAGAGACTTCACTAGGGAGGAAGGAGGTGGTGGGGAACGGCTGCTGCACGGACAACAGTGTCTGCCGTATGAGCTATTAGGCTTGGTCATCTCTAGAGAACACCACTAATTGTCTTGTCAAAGTAAGGTGATGCTCAGTGGTATTGCCGCCGATGGAAATTCAGAAAGCAGTCACGTACAAACGCACGTCCAAAAGGTGCTGTTTAGTTCCATTTCTTTCTAAGTCCAAAGAGACATTATATATAAGTGTCTGCAGTGTGTGTGTCTGTGTAAAATTGAGGTTTACAAAAGAACCAGTGATACGCTGGCATTGATTCTAGCTCTACTTGGTTCTTTTCAGCTCTTCAGAAATGTATCCAAAGATGTTTTTACTTTGACTTTCTTCTTTTCATGGTAAGAAGACACTTCTTTAAACAGCTCATGAGCCAACACTAATGAATAACGCGATGGCCAAGACTAAAATGGATGCGCATGACTGCTTTACACCATCTGTGGGGAGCAGGCAGAGTTGGCCTACTTTTTCTTTACTGCATAGCTTTGTTCTTATCTGTGAGTGTTTGTAAGTAGAGGAATTTTGGTGCAGATGTGAAATTGCCTTGGAAATCCGGGTGGTTTTTTACAATTTGTGTGTATTTTCTTTTTAAATAGAATCTTTTGTCTGGTGCTCACAGAAGGTAGAAAAAAGCCCAGAGAAAAAGAGATGACGGTCCCATAATGCCACGGCCCCTTCTCCAGTGCGTGGATGTAAATTCACAAATTCAGGGTGTGCTTGTGTGGAGGTACTGCTTACACTCTGCTAGACTGAAAGAATCCCTCAGACTCCTGGGTGGTAGCAGGCTCTTGGTAGAGAAACCCAAGTGAACTGACTTGGGTTTCATGCCCATCTCTGCCCAAGAGCTTCCTGGGCAAGGTCTTCTTCCTTCTGAACCTTAGTTTCCTCAACCTGGGTAAAATCAAATCCTATCTCTTAGGGTTTTGTATAAGACACCTATAGGAGTTAAATGACTCGGATGACTTTCAAAGGTCCTTTCCGTGAGTCTGAAGATTGGAGTCTAGCCCCAGTATCATCACGACCCCCACTTTCTCCTCCGTCGTTGTTTTCTCCATCATCACCAGCATCAGCATCACCAGCATCATCATTACAACACCAGCATCACCAGCATCATTGTCTCTTGAGTGTTATGTTGTACTCGTCAGTCTCTGGAGTCCTCTACTATGCAAACTGATTGAATTCTCAGGGTAAACCTGCAAAAGTGGGTATTTTTACTGACATATATTTGCTCCTTAGGAGGCTGAGGCTCAGAGAGGATGTGCCCAGGATCATGCAGAAGACACGTGTTGGAGTGAAGATCAGAACTCCAGCCCAGGATCTGTCTTGTTTAGAAGTCACCCCATCCCTTCAGTTGGTTCAGCTGCTTCTCAAGGTGGAGTCCTTCTTCCTCATATAAATATACCCTGGGGTCAGGAAGCTGGGGTCCCAAGGACCAGGCCTAGGAAAATCTTTTGTGCAGGTTCAGTTGCTACAGGTTTCCTTTAGAATCAGATTATACTCCTGAGGAGGAGGAGAACAGGAGGCTTCTCCTCAAGGAGCCCCTGCCTTGATGGATTAGACTCTCACAGGAGGGCATCTGGAGTTTTTGCCTCTTCAGCACCCACTCTTTTAGCAGCACCCCCTGTTTTCCTCTGGGGGAACTACCTCCACTCCACTCTGAGTCCATGTGTCTGGGGAGACTGACTCTGCTCCCTCCCCTCATCCTCCCTTCCACATCTGTGTGTCAGGGAGGATCACTTGATCTGGTCTTGGCCAATCAGAGCATTCCTTCCACTGGGCTGAAGTTCAAGGCCAAGTACACAAGTCATCTAATGATCCTGGGACTTTTGTGGAACTCCTAGAAAAGACAAACTCTCCAGTATAAAACTGGTCACACAGCCTGTGGTGAAAGATGGGGGGCTGTCCAAGAGAGCAGTGGGAGGGCCCTCCATGGACTGTGCAGTCAAGGAAAAGCTCCTTGGAGGAAAAGTCACTTGAGCTAAAGCTTAAACAACCCAAGGATCCAGACAGATCAAGAGCTAGAGGAAGAACATTCTTGTGGGCATTGAAAGAACTCATCTAAAGATCCCAAATTGAAAATAAAGCAGTGTAGTCAAGAAACGAAAAATGAACTTGGACCTGGACTGTTCAGAGTGAGGGAGGAGAGTGTTTTAGATACATCAGAGATGTCAGTGAAAGTCTCTCAGTCCTGTCCGACTCTTTGCAACGCCATGGACTATACAGTCCATGGAATTCTCCAGGCCAGAATACTGGAGTGGGTAGCCTTTCCCTTCTCCAGGGGATCTTCCCAACCCAGGGATCCCGTGTTGCAGGCAGATGCTTTACCAGCTGAGCCACAAGGGAAGCCAACAGGGGCTCAATTTTTATTGGGCCTGGTGCCATGTTTATGCTTTATTTAGGAACAATGGGAGGCCACCAGACGCTTTTATGCTGAACAGTGACATGACCCAGTTTATGCTTTCAAGGTCTGTGACCTTGGGAAAGCCATTAGGTCTCTGAGCTTGTATTTACAGAGGAGACTCTGTAAAATGTAGATGAGAATTAGGTGAATTTTTGAAGGAGCCTATAAAGATTAACTGAGAAAATGTGTGAAATGAGATAAACCTACCTGAAAATGGCTGGGCCTTAGCAGACCTCTGTAAAGGTTTTCTTTTCTAAAAGAAACCACAAATCGTCACTCACCCGGAAACTCCTTTCTCTTTTGACCAACCTAGACACATTTGGTCTCACAGTTTTACTTTTCTGTTCACTTAGCTTCCATCCAAATTTGGCTCTTGTCTGCTCCCTCCTCATTCTTTTGTTGAAAACTTTGCACACTTACCATGTGGAGTGATTGCATTTCATACATCTTTTCCATTGTTAATCATTCCAAATCCGGTTTCCATGATTTCATCCCTCTCTCAGGGCCGAGCTCCTTTCCCCGTTTAACATTTATTTCAGTTGTCTTGCACAGGTCTTATTTAAATTTCTTCTGGACCGTCCCACTTTACATAGATTTTAGCTGAATGCAGATGATGGTGATTTGATCATCAGCCTGGCGGGAGAGGGAGCTCACCACATCTGGAAGGATGAACTGGTGATGGAGGGCACCTTGGAGCCAAACGGAATGGGGTCCAGATTCTAGCATTTCTCTTCTCTGGCCGTGTGGCCTTGAGCAATGACCTCAGCAATGCGATCCTCGGTTTCTTCCTCTAGAAAATGAGGGTATAGGTAGGACTGATTGGGGTCCTGGAGCTGTTGGGCCGGGGCACCTGGCAGGCCTTCAGCAGTATTAGGTCATGCCTCCCCATCAGGCCACCTCCCCCACCCATGCCTCATTCTTTGCTTTTTACAGTGATGACCTTTGGCCCGATTTCCGGCATGCACCTTCTCAGAATCCATGGGCCTCCCTATAAGCATCTTTCTGTAATCCATGAACTATGGTTTTTGGGGTTAGACTGACTTGGGTTCCAATCCTAATTCTACTGCTTACCACCTGTGTCACTTACGCTCACAGAGACTGACTCTCCTTGTCCCAAGTTATCCCAAATATCAATTGAAATAATGTTCTGGAGGCCTTTCCTGGTGGCTCAGGTGGTAAAGAATCCGCTTGCAATACAGGAGACCCGGGTTTGATCACTGGGTCAGGAAGATCCCTGGAGAAGGGAATGGCAACCCACTCTAGTATTTTTGCCTGGGAAATCCCATGGACAGATGAGCCTGGTGGGCTACAGTCCATGGGGTCACAAAGAGTTGGACACAACTGAGCGACTCACACATATAACACACATAATGTTCTGGAAACACTCAAGATAGTGCCTGGTATATTATAAGAGGTCAACCAAGAGTAATTGCCCTTACACATTATTGCAGCTTTGGATGCAAAACTCCTTGCAAGCAAGGGCTGCATTTTTTCCTCTTTGTCGGCCCTTGGCGTGGTGGGGCACTGGCATCCAGTGGGCCCTCAGCTGGTTTTGGTTCCTTTCATCTCCTATAACAAAAATAGAGTGGCTTGGCTGCCAAGTTGGCTAGAACACTGGCATCCCCATAAAAACCCTACCTGTTTACACAAATGCCACTTTCTAAGATCCTAAGAGGCAGGGCAGGATCGCAAATGGCAAATGCCTCCAGACTTTCTTGAGCAATCCAGCTCCTGGCCGCTTTTCCTAGGCAAGGCTGAAGGAAGCCGTGACCACAGGAGGGCTTCTCTGAAGGGAAAGGCCTTGCTTTTTAAGAGCTGCTTTTCTTATTTATGTGTTCTCCTCTCATTATTTCTCTGAGAAACCTTTTTAGAATTTCACTGGGAGTCGAAAAACACATTTTGCCAAATTCCAAGGTCTTGTAACCACAAGGCCTGGTCCCTGTGACCAAACTAAGACCAAACCGTAACCTTTTGGCACTGGACAGTGTTTACTGCTGGCGAAAGACCACTTTGGGTTTCACAGTAAAAAGGGTTAGAAAATTGTATGAAAGGACTCAGAAGACTCACGGACATCAAATAGCTCTTTCAAAACCAATGTTGTAATTAGTTAAGTATAAATGAATCAGAACCATATGGCTTAAAAGTTAAAGGAAAAAGGAGTTGGAGGAAAAAAAAAATGTCCTTTGGGATTTAATCAAACAAAAAATGCTGGAAAAATGGTTGATGTTCACCAAGCTGAGACCCCATCTGGGTGCCCCCGCTCAGTCCCCTCCAGCTTTTTCCTCCCTCCCTGGTTCTCCCCACGAGGCAGGGGTGACTTCTGGGCCCTGCTCCCTGGATGCTGGGCACCGGGGATGGAGTAGGGGTGTTGCGGTGGAGCGGAGTTAAGCTGGAGAGAAGCTCAGAGCATCTGGGGAACAGAGAGAAGGGGCGCTCAGGCTGGTCCTTGGCTTCCCTGTAGAGATGATACTGAGTCAGCCTTATGGGCAGAAGAAGGACTCGGGAGGTGGGCGTTTGGAGGAGGCAGAGCTCATGCACACGTGCAGGGGAGAGACCACGTGCTGGACAACCACAGAATTGCACATGTTTTGTATGGGCTGGTTCTCCACTCATGTATGGCTAAATGTGCCCGGTCCTTCCCCTGTCACTTTCAATCACATCACCCTCTTGTGTTATTTCGTGTGTGTGTTTGATTGTTCGATACTTCTTTTTATTTTTCTCACTGAGGTGTGCAACTCGTGCGATCTTAGCTCCCCAACCAGGGAGTGAACCTGGACTCCCAGCAGTGAAATCACAGAGTCCTAACCACTGGACCACCAGGGAATTGCACGTGGCACTTTGCACAGCCTGCAACCCTCCTACTTCTTTCTATCTCTCACTGGCATCTACACTGCACTAGAAGGTGAGCTTCCTAAGAGAAGGAATCTCATTTTCTTGTCTCCCCCGGCTGCATCCCTAGCAGCTGACAGAGTATCAGATTTGGAGTGACTGGGGATGAGTATCTGGGTATCTGATGAGTATCTGATACAATGAGTATCTGGGGAATGAACGGATGGGAAATCAGTGAATAAGTAGATGCAGGTAGAAGTCGTGAGGGATGGGGAAGGCAGAAAAGCTGGAGAAGCAGGCAGGAATCAGGTCCTGAAAGACTCTGCAAATTGTGCAAAGAGGTTTCTGAAGGTATTGGAAAGTCATAAAGGATTTCCAGCAAGGATGTGACAAAGTCAGCACTGTATTATATTGGAAGCAAAGAACGAGGGTGGGAAGCCTGGAAACCAGGGGAAAGTGAGTGGCAGAGCACATCCTGAGTTTGCGGTGCCTTCCCCACCATCCCTTCCGGGCATGTAATGGAGTGCTCCATATAGAATAGGTACTTAATAAATGCTGCCGAGTTCATCAATGATAAATGCTTTGGCTCCCAATGGCGACATACAAGCCATTATTTTCTCATTTAGAAAATGGATCTTGTGGCTAACTGTGGAAAATCATCTTCCAGAAAAAAGAAAAAGAGAGATGTGTATGTCTGCTCTGTCTCGAATGTTTTCACTGAACCAGATTCTCTTTCCGTAGGGTGGCTGCCCTGGGCAACTCTCAGGTTACACGAAGCTGGGCCGGGGTTTCTCTGACATTTCAACAGAGTCACGGGTGGGTGGGATGGGAAGCTCTGGGCTGCAAAATAGGTAAGTTGCTCAATGTCCCTGGAAAACCTCTGAGGACAGAACTGAGTGTTGCTTTAGGTGCGAAGGCATCTTTATGTTAGGAAAGAAATGCACACCCCAGGCTCCTGGAGGCATTAATATCAGCGTGTTGTTGTTGGAGGCGCCACGGGAGGCTGGGCTTGGCAGCCTTTGTGGGTGACTGTGCCCTGTCCCCAGCCCACATCGGCATCGCACCCGCGTCATATAGACAGTGTGTGTGCCCCGCTGCTTCTCTGCTCTGGGGCTGGGAAGCCTGTGCAGAAGGCACTGCCATCACCTTGCTGGCTCTTGCTGGGTTTGCCACGTATGCCTGTTCTCATTCTCGGTAGACTGTCTTTTGGACTGTCATGGCTATTTCCTGCTCAGAATAGACCCTCAGACAGGTGAAGTTGCTTGCTCAAGGTCACAGACAAGATCAAGGGACGCTTGGGCACTACCCCTCTCAGCTTCCTCAGGTCACTGTGACCCCTGCAGAGGGAGTTGGTGGGAAACCCAAGCCTACACCCCTCTCCATGCCACATGACTTCTGCCCCTGGTCACATGGAGAAGCTTCTGCCTTCTCTCCTGGGTTTAAATAGTAGCACCTGCAGCGAGCATTTGTGGGTTTGGGGCTCTTCAGCAGCCAGCCTGCCCTCTAATAGCCCCTCATTTCCCCAGAGAGACTCGCCCTCCTGCCCTCGTGTGTAGTCGTGGGTTGGGGGGTGTGGTTGCCCCCACTGCCTCCACAGAGGCAGAAGTGCCGGTTTTCCCTCCGTCTGCTCCAGCTGCAGCCAGGGGGTGGGCATGGAGCCCAGGTGGGGGCACCCAGGTGTCCTTTCCAGGCCCCCGCAGCTTGAGTGAGTGGTGCACAGCGGGGAGGGGGGGCTGGAGGCATCCAGGCCAGGGCCGCAGTGGCGTGCCGGCGTCTCTTCCCATGACCTTACCAAGGCCCTGTTGCTTAAGCCTCCAGCAATCTCCTGGTTTCTGGCCATGTTCCAGACTTCATCACTGCTCTCTGCCAATTCTCTGAGCCCCTGATAGCCTTCCAATAAATTCCATTTGATTGCCACACAGCTTGTAATCAAGAACCCTGACTAATACATAACTGTTTAGTAAACCCTAAGCACGGGCCAGACGGTTTACATGTGGCATCTTGTCGGATTCCCAAACGCGGCAGTGAGGGACACCTGCTGTCCAGGGGAGGATGGGGCGGTTCAGGGAGTGGCAGTGGCATGCCCACAGTCGCACGGCTGGGGAGAGGCAGCCCTTGAATTCAAACTCAGCTTTTCCTGATTCTGGACTCCACAATTTATTAACTTTCCTTTTCATCAGCCCCTATTTTCGGTGTCTCAGAGATGTGGTACTGGCTGGCCCCGGACTTCCAACATATAACCTATATTGCGGGCCTGAGACTCGTGGCAAAAATACTTTCAAAATCTAATTTGCTCACACCCATGAACACCTGCCAGGAAGAAATTTGAGGCGTTTGGTCTAAACATGGAAAAGCTGAGTTCACTTACCCCAGAGGGGGCACCTGCAGAGAGAGGGAAAAAGGGTTTTAACCCTTACCTTGAGTCAGAAAAGGATACCACCACACTCTCCTTTCATTCCTCGACCATCAGAAAGTTCTGAGGTGGGAACTCTGCAGCCAAGATTCATTTTAGGATGTGAGGGAGGAAGAAATCCATGGAAGCTGTAATTTTGTAAATATCTGTACCATTTCTATTGTGAGTTTGCTGGGATATTTAAAAGAAGTTTGAGCAGTGTTTAAGGAATCCGTTTAGTTTCATGCAGCTTCCTAGGGGGAAAGTTTGGGGTTTTTCAGATCCAAGAAGTTTGGGATTGGAGAGACCTGATGTGTTGACTCCACTCACCCACCGTAGCTCCACCAGTGCCTAATCAAGATTGTACTTTCTTAATGATGAGAAGAGCCATGTGGGTGAATCTGTAGTTGAGAATTAAGGGAAAAGAAACTACATCACGTGGTCTTCTGCTAATGGAAGTGCAGAAATCTAGACTCAAACAGAACATGTGTGTCCAGCAACTGGATGCAGAATGCGTATTTCGTTGGTGAACTGACCAACCACTCTGCTATCACAGATTTAGAAGGTTCTACACTATTTCTTGGGCATGGTCATACTTTAGGACAGAATCTCAGATTTCTCAAGAATCATGGCTTTTGGTTCAGGCTTGTGGGGCTGCCTTAACTGTACATATCTGGAGATGAAGGGGTCTGGAGGAGCAGATGGCCAAACTCTCCATGTGGCTTGGTTTTAAGAAGATGAACTAGAGCAGAAAAATGGTGCCCATCTGGAAGCCCCAGTGATTTTGAATCATGGGAATGGGTATAAATCCTACAATTATATCCTGATATTTCTGGTCATTAAAAAGCTCTGGGCAAATTTTGGTCCCACGTGTATATGTGAAAGTATTTTAGTTTTCAGTGGAATTGTAATCATTGAGACTTATCTTCTCTACAGTGGAAAAGGCTGGCTGTAAGGAAGAGAAATCCACTTTAAATAGCTCAGATGAAAGGGTGATTAATAAAAGGGATTCTCATGGAAAGAAAGTGCATAGTGCAGCCCGGCCTTTGGGAACTGGAAAATGGTCTGGCGACTCCTCTTCCCGCTTCTCCCTTTGTGGTGCCGCCTGACATCTGTTTCTCTCTGAAAGGCAGCAGACCAGGCTTTCTGCCTCCTCGTGGTTTCTGTCTCTCCACAATGTTGGCTTGCACCAAGATTCTGGCACTACTTCCGATCCCATCTCCATGACTCTACAAATTTAGCACCACCCTTCATGGTTGCCATCTCTGGGAATCTCTACTATTCTTTGGGAGAGTGTATCAGTTATCTGTTACTGTAGTAATGCTGCATAGCAATCACTGACACCTCAGTGGTGAATAACAGTAAACATTTGCTGTTATGTACTAGTCAGTGGGTTGCTGGGTGGTTTGCCTGGTCTAAGATGAGCTGAGCTGAGCTTGGTAGGACTCACGTGTGCCTCTGTGGTCAGCTTTGGGTAGCTGGGTGGCTTTGTGAATCTTGAATGGGCTTTCTCACATGGTTAGATCTCCCCAGGCACAAACGGGCTGGCTGGGCTCTGTTCTGTGTCCCTCATTCTCCAGCAGGCCAGCTCAGTCCTGATCTCATGGAGAAGCAAGGAAACAAGCAAGTAGGAGTTGGAAGCACTCGCAGCCTTAGAGCCCTAGTCTGAGAGCTGTGTGCCGTAGCTTCTGCTGCATTCTCTTGTCCAAAGCAAGTCAAGAACCTAGCCTAGAATCAAGGAAAGGTGAAATAGGCTCTACCTTTGTCTTTTCTCTTTAATCTTCACTTTAAAAAAAATTTTTATTTTATTGAAGTATACTTGATTTACAATGCTGTGTTAATTTCTAGCGTACAGAGAAGTGACTCAGTTATACCTCATATATACGTTCTTTTTCACATTCTTCTCCATTATGGTTTTTGGAGGAGGTTGACTGTAGTTGGCTGTGCGGCAGGGTAGAACCTTGCTGTTTATCCATTCTATGTGTAGTCGTTTGTACCTGCTGATTCCAAACTCCCCCTCCCTTCCCCCTCGGTAGTCACAAGTCTGTTCTCTTGTCTGTGAATCTGTTTCTGTTTCATAGATAAATTCATGGGTGTCGTATTTTAGACTCTACACATAAGTGAGATCATATAATATTTGTTTTTCTGACTTCCTTCACTTAGTATGAAACTCTCGAGGTTCCCCCATGTTGCTGCAAATGTATTCCATTGTGTGTATACATACCACAGCTTTATCCGTTCATTTGTGGATGGAACCTGCAGGCCCCAAAGAGCAGAGTGGAACACGGAGGCACAGAATAGATTCCAGTGTCCAAGATACTGACTCAAGCCGTGTGTGAACCCCGTCTGATCCTGGACTATTTACTCACATACATTCCCTATTATTTCAGCCCATTCTAGTTTCAGGTTTCTGTTACTGTTTACTTAAAAGGTCTTGATCAGTGTCTTGACAAAAATAGCAGAGAGAGTGATGGTCATATAAACTGCATGAGTATAGACCCATCAACATTGGAAGCATATGTATACCTATTTCTTCAAAAACTTTTCTGATTTTTTTTTTCTTTGCAGGTTCATGTTGTAGATTTTGTCTATCCTAGATTTTCACAGAAATGGAATTATACGATATGTATTTTTTTGTGTGTCTGGGTTCTTTTGTTCCTTCTCTTTGCTAAGCATACTCCACTTTGTGAATATAGCACAATTTGTTTATTCCTGTTGTCTTGATGGACATTTGGGTTATTTCCAGTTTAGAGCTATAAGGAATAAAGCTGGTTGAAGACTCATGTAAATGGGTTTTTGTGAACATATATTTTCATTCCTTTTGTGTAAATACCTAAAAGTAAAATTGCTGGGGTAAAATTATAAAGGGGTAAAAATTAAAAGTAAAATTATAAGGTAAATGATGGAAGAGTTAAGGAAGGAAGTGTTGTCGCTCAGTCATGTCTGACTCTATGTGACCCCATGGACTGTCGCCTGCCAAGCCCCTCTGTCCATGGGATTCTCCAGGCAGGAATCCTGGAGTGGATAGGCATTCCCTTCTTCAAGGGTCTTTCTGACCCAGAGATCAAAATTGGGTCTCTTGCATTGCAGGCAGATTCTTTACCATCTGAACCACCAGGGATTATAGGGTAGGTATATATTGAATCTTTTTAATATTTTTTGGGGGGGTTGGTAAACAACTTTATGGATTACAATTCACTAATAATTAACTTTATAAGAAATAGCCAGATGGTTTTCTGAAGTGATTGTACTATTTCATACTTCCAATAATGATGTGTGAGAATGTCTATCTCTTCACATCTTACCCAACATTTAAAATTGCTGGTGTTTAGCTCTCCTAGTTAGTGGCTATGTGGAGGTATCTCATTGTAGTTTTAATTTTCATTTCTCTGATGACAAGTGATGTTGAGGACTTTTCTGTATTCTCAAGGGTCATTAGCGTGTTCCTTGTGAAATGTTTGTTCAAGGCTTTTGACAATAAAGTGATTTAGGTATTTTTGTTTTGGGGTTGTGGGAGTGTGTTATATATTCTGGGTACAAATCCTTTGTCAGACACATGTTTTGCAGATGTTTTCTCCTAGCCTGTCACTTGCTTATTCACATGCTGTGATGGTGTCTTCTGATAAGCAGAAGTGTTAATTTTGATGGACTCTAATTTGTCAACTTTTTCTTTTATTGTTTTTGCTTTTTGAGCTCTAAGTAATTTTTGCTTTCCCCAGGTTCAGGAAGATATTCTACTCTTTTCATCTAGAGACTATAGATTTAACTTTTACGTGTAGGTATGTAATTCATCTTAAATTAGTTTTTACATAGGGTGGAAGGTAGGTGTTGTGGGTTTTGTTTGTTTTTATTTTTTAATTCAGACATCTAGTTGTTTTACCATCATTTATCAAGTGAAGTGAAGTCAAGTCGCTCAGTCGTGTCCGACTCTTTGCGACCCCGTGGACTGTAGCCCACCAGGCTCCTCCATCCATGGAATTCTCCAGGCAGGAATACTGGAGTGGATTGCCATTTCCTTCTCCAGGGCATCTTCCCGACCCAGGGATCGAACCTGGGTCTCCCACGTTACAGGCAGACGCTTTACCATCTGAGCCACCAGGGAAGCCCATATCATTTATCAAAAACACTTTCTATTTCCCAATTGCTTTGTTGCTTTTTTTTCTTTTTTGAAGAAAGAAAACCTATTGACTGTGCATGTGTAGCTCTGTTTCTGCACTTTGGTTCTCTTTCACTGAATCATCTTTTTGCCATTCCTATTCCCTAATGATCATTGTATATATTACTACATATACTAAGCCTTGAGGTCAGGTAGTATAAGTCCTACAGTTTTGTTCTTTTCTTTCAATATTTGGTTTTTTCACGCCCTTTGAAGTTTCACATGAATTTTTAGAACCACCCTGTTGATTTCTGTAAAATATTCTGCTGGAGCAATGAGCACACCTTGTGTCCAGATCTTGATTTCCTAAAAGGAACCAGGGATCCTCAGAGAAATGGCTGATTTCATGGTTGAGGTAGAGTGAATATAAGATAAGCCTGAAATATTCTGTTATGCTGGAAAGTAAAATGATGGGACAAGTCACAAAGCACTGGAGCCAGCTTGAAGGGGCTCTTGCTGGTCAAATAAGGGACAATCTGAGTAGCAAGATAATTAAGGGCAACAATTAACCATAAGACATGGAGAAACAGTGATTCATTAGGTCATACTGATAATAAATAAATAGATAAGAAAGGAGAACTCTGACTTGCAGCAGAATGCTGTTGCCTGATTGATTAATGTGAAGAATGCTAGAGTTAAAAAATCGTTCTGCAACCATCATGGCAAAGATGATTCAGGCAAGGATACTTACTCAACAGATGCTAAGTCTAGGAGAGGATTTTGATGAGGAGTGGTAAATTTGCATGATGTCTCTCCACAGATAAGTATTAATTGAAAGTGAAAAATAGTAACTATACAATAGAGAAATTGGGGAATACCTTCTCCCCATGGTCAAAGTTAACATCGACTTTGATGGCTAGATGGACGTTGTTTACCTTCAGATGCAATGACCTGAGAAGGACACAGCATCACACCTGGAATACAAAAGTTGAGTCTAACTATAAGGAAATTGCAGGGGGAAAGTCTATTTTAGAAAAGAAGGAACTGACTTCCTTAAAAATATCAATGTTGTGTAAGGCAGAAGGTTTTATTCCAAATTAAAGGAGACTGAATCAGTGCAGTGAGCAGTACTCAGTCATGTCTGACCCTTTGTGACTCCATGGACTGTAGCCTGCCAGGCTTCTCTGTGCATGGAATTCTCCAACCAAGAATGGGTGGCCATTTCCTCCTCCAGGGGATATTCCTGACCCAGGGATTGAACCAGAGTCTCCTACATCGGCAGGTGGATTCTTTACCACTGTTCCACCTGGGAAGCCCCCCAAAAACTGAAAAGATATGACAATTAAATTCAGTATCTGATCCCAGATTAGATTCTAGAATAAAGAGAAAAAATTCTACATAGCACATTATTGAGTCAAAATTGACAAAATTAGAATTGGATAAAATTTTTTATCAATATAGGTAAAAATTGGATTAGATAAAACTATCATATCAATTTAAAATATACTGAGATTGGTAACTAAACAACGGTTGTTTAAGGAAATATCTTGGAGTGGGAATGAGAGGAAACACATGATAAAGCAAGTGGTAAAGCAAATGGGGCTAAGGAAGGGGCAAAGGCCACCCGACCTGCCTCCTGAGAAGCCTGTGTGCAGGCCAGGAAGCAGCAGTTAGAACTGGACATGGAACCACAGACTGGCTCCAAATAGGAAAAGGAGTGAGGCAAGGCTGTATATTGTCACCCTACTTATTTAACTTATATGCAGAGTACATCATGAGAAACGCTGGACTGGAAGAAACACAAGCTGGAATCAAGATTGCCGGGAGAAATATCAATCACCTCAGATATGAGATGACACCACCCTTATGGCAGAAAGTGAGGAGGAGCTAAAAAGACTCTTGATAAAAGTAAAAGAGGAGAGTGAAAAAGTTGGCCTAAAGCTCAACATTCAGAAAACGAAGATCATGGCATCCAGTCCCATCACTTCATGGGAAATAGATGGGGAAACAATAAAAACAGTGTCAGACTTTATTTTTTTGGGCTCAGATGGTGACAGCAGCCATGAAATTAAAAGAGGCTTACTCCTTGGAAGAAAAGTTATGACCAACCTAGATAGTATATTCAAAAGCAGAGACATTACTTTGTCGACTAAGGTCCATCTAGTGAAGGCTATGGTTTTTCCTGTGGTCATGTATGGATGTGAGAGTTGGACTGTGAAGAAGGCTGAGCACCAAAGAATTGATGCTTTTGAACTGTGGTGTTGGAAAAGACTCTTGAGAGTCCCTTGGACTGCAAGGAGATCCAACCAGTCCATTCTGAAGGAGATCAACTTGGATTTGTTTGGAAGGAATGATGCTAAAGCTGAAACTCCAGTACTCTGGCCACCTTACGTGAAGAGTTGACTCATTGGAAAAGACTTTGATGCTGAGAGGGATTGGGGGCAGGAGGAGAAGGGGGCGACAGAGGATGAGATGGCTGGATGGCATCACTGACTCAATGGACATGAGTCTGAGTGAACTGTGGGAGTTGGTGATGAACAGGGAGGCCTGGCGTGCTGCCATTCATTGGATCGCAAAGAGTCGGACACGACTGAGCGACTGAACTGAACTGAAGGGGTAAAGGGTAAGAAAAGGGTAAGAAAGCCTTCCTCAGCGATCAAGGCAAAGAAATAGAGGAAAACAACAGAATGGGAAAGACTAGAGATCTCTTCAAGAAAATTAGATATACCAAGGGAACATTTCCTGCAAAGATGGGCTCGATAAAGGACAGAAATGGTATGGACCTAACAGAAGCAGACGATATTAAGAAGAGGTGGCAAGAATACACAGAAGAACTGTGCAAAAAAGATCTTCACCACCAAGATAATTGTGATGGTGTGATCACTTACCCAGAGCCAGACATCCTGGAATGTGAAGTCAAGTGGGCCTTAGACAGCATCACTACGAACAAAGCTAGTGGAGGTGATGGAATTCCAGTGGAGCTCTTTCAAATCCTGGAAGATGATGCTGTGAAAGTGCTACACTCAATATGCCAGCAAATTTGGAAAACTCAGCAGTGACCACAGGACTGGAAAAGGTCAGTTTTCATTCCAATCCCAAAGAAAGGCAATGCCAAAGAATGTTCAAACTACCACACAATTGCACTCATCTCACACGCTAGTAAAGTAATGCTCCAAATTCTCCAAGCAAGGCTTTACCAATACGTGAACCATGAACTTCCTGATGTTCAAGATGGTTTTAGAAAAGGCAGAGGAACCAGAGATCAAATTGCCAACATCCACTGGATCATGGAAAAAGCAAGAGAGTTCCAGAAAAACATCTATTTCTGCTTTATTGACTATGCCAAAGCCTTTGACTGTGTGGATCACAATACACTGTGGAAAATTCTTCAAGAGATGGGAATACCAGACCACCTGACTTGCCCCTTGAGAAACCTATATGGAGGTCAGGAAGCAACAGTTAGAATTGGACATGGAACAACATACTGATTCCAAATCAGGAAAGGAGTACGTCAAGGCTGTATATTGTCACCCTGCTTATTTAACTTCTATGCAGAGTACATCATGAGAAATGCTGGGCTGGAAGAAGCACAAGCTGGAATCAAGATTGCCAGGAGAAATATCAATAACCTCAGATATGCAGATGGCACCACCCTTATGGCAGAAAGTGAAGAGGAACTGAAAAGCCTCTTGATGAAAGTGAAAGAGGAGAGTGAAAAAGTTGGCTTAAAGCTCAACATTCAGAAAACGAAGATCATGGCATCTGGTCCCATCACTTCCTGGGAAATAGATGGGGAAACAGTGGAAACAGTGTCAGACTTTATTTTTCTGGGCTCCAAAATCACTGCAGATGGTGACTGCAGCCATGAAATTAAAAGACGCTTACTCCTTAGAAGGAAAGTTATGACCAACCTAGATAGCATATTGAAAAGCAGAGACATTACTTTGCCAACAAATGTCCGTGTAGTCAAGGCTATGGTTTTTCCACCAGTCATGTATGGACGTGAGAGTTGGACTGTGAAGAAAGCTGAGTGCCGAAGAATCGATGCTTTTGAGCTGTGGTGTTGGAGAAGACTCTTGAGAGTCCCTTGGACTGCAAGGAGATCCAACTAGTCCATCCTAAAGGAGATCAGTCCTGAGTGTTCATTGGAAGGACTGATGCTGAGGCTGAAACTCGAATAGTTTGGCCACCTCATGCAAAGAGTTGACTTGTTAGAAAAGACCCTGATGCTGGGAGGGAGTGGGGGCAGGAAGAGAAGGGGACGACAGAGGATGAGATGGCTGGATGGCATCACCAACTCAATGGACGTGAGTCTGAGTGAACTCCGGGAGTTGGTGATGGACAGGGAGGCCTGGAGTGTTGCGATTCATGGGGTCGCAAAGAGTCCGACACAACTGAGCGACTGATCTGATCTGACTTTGTTAGTCATGAAGGTCTGATGAAGGGATTTAGTGCTTCTCTAGATATGAGGAGATGCAAGGATTGAGATCATAAAATCTGTTCCTAAAAACATCCAACTATCTGAAGATCTATCCCATCAGATTCCCTGGAGCACAGAGTGCCTCGCTCCACCCTGCACTCCCTCGGGGGCTGCTGAAGGCCAGCAGCTATGGCAGCATGGGGCTCAGGCTCCATAGAGGCGGATGGCAAACGCCTTTGTTGTTCAGTCATTGGCAATGCTCTTGGTAAGTGCCAGTTTGTAGTTGACATCTATAATTTTAAGGGCTAAGTGTTTAATATTTTGCCATTAAGTTTGATTTTACCTATACATTTTTTAATAGATGACCTTCATCAGATTGAGAAAATTTTTGTCTATTCTTCATTTGCTAAGAATGTTTGCAAAAATGGGTGTTAAATTTTTTTTTAATGTAAGACTTTGGTTTTATTCTGCAGTTTTACAACTGCATCAAATAAGGTGTTAAATTTTGCAAATGTTTTTTCTTCATAAACTATATAATTTTGCATTTTTTAATGTAATGCTTAATTACTTTATTGCCTTTGAAATGTTAAACCAACCTTGCGTTCTTGGGATAGATTCCAGTTAGTTATTATTAATAGTCTGTTTATATATTGCTTAATTCAATTTGCTAGTATTTTTGTGTTTATGTTTATGAGACCTATTGCTCTGTAAAATTCTTTTCTTTTAATATCTTTCTCAGATTTTGGTGTCAGGATTATGCAGACTTTAAAAATCAAGCATTTGTATAAGATCAATATTACTTTTCCTTAAATAATTGTTAACATTCATTGGTGAAGCTATATGTGCTTCAGGCTTTCCTTTAGGGAAACTTTTTTTAAAAAAAGATTCTAGTCTATTAACATTTAATCTTATTACCGATATGTTTGAATTATTTTTTTCTGTATTCTTTCCATCTGTTTTCGTTCTTCTGCTTTTCCGCTCCTGTATTACTTGCATTGGCCAAATACTTTTTTAGTATCTCATTTTATTTCCTATATTGGATTTTTAGCCACATCTCTTTGTATTTCGTAGCAGTTGTTCCGGAGATCAGAATGTGCATTCTTATCAGAGACAATTTAGAGTATATAATAAACTGTGGAAAATTCTGAAAGAAATGGGAATAGCAGACCACCTAACCTGCCCCTTGAGAAATCTGTATGCAGGTCAGGAAGCAACAGTTAGAACTGGACATGGAACAACAGACTGGTTCCAAATAGGAAAAGGAGTACGTCAAGGCTGTATATTGTCACCCTGCTTATTTAACTTTTATGCAGAGTACATCATAAGAAACACTGGACTGGAAGAAACACAAGCTGGAATCAAGATTGCTGGGAGAAATATCAATCACCTTAGATATGCAGATGACACCACCCTTATGGCAGAAAGTGAGGAGGAGCTAAAAAGCCTCTTGATGAAAGTGAAAGAGGAGAGTGAAAAAGTTGGCTTAAAGCTCAACATTCAGAAAACAAAGATCATGGCATCTGGTCCCATCACTTTGTGGCAAATAGATGGGGAAAGAGTGGAAACAGTGTCAGACTTTATTTTGGGGGGCTCCAAAATCACTGCAGATGGTGACTGCAGCCATGAAATTAAAAGATGCTCACTCCTTGGAAGAAAAGTTATGACCAACCTAGATAGTATATTCAAAAGCAGAGACATTACTTTGCCGACTAAGGTCCATCTAGTGAAGGCTATGGTTTTTCCTGTGCTCATGTATGGATGTGAGAGTTGGACTGTGAAGAAGGCTGAGTGCTGAAGAATTGATACTTTTGAACTGTGGTGTTGGAGAAGACTCTTGAGAGTCCCTTGGACTGCCAGGAGATCCAACCAGTCCATTCTGAAGGAGATCAACCCTGGGATTTCTTTGGAGGGAATGATGCTGAAGCTGAAACTCCGTACTTTGGCCACCTCATGCGAAGAGTTGACTCATTGGAAAAGACTTTGATGCTGGGAGGGATTGGGAGCAGGAGGAGAAGGGGACGAGAGAGGATGAGATGGCTGGATGGCATCCCTGACTCGATGGACATGAGTCTGAGTGAACTCCGGGAGATGGTGATGAACAGGGAGGCCTGGCGTGCTGCCATTCAAGGGGTCGCAAAGAGTCGGACATGACTGAGCGACTGAACTGAACTGAATATTGTACAACTTTGCATACAATGTATTTCAGTTCAATTTTCCACTTTATTTCAAGATTATAGTTTAATTTACCCCATCTTTCATGTCATTATTATATATGTTGCCTATGCTGCCGCTGCTGCTAAGTCGCTTCAGTATAACTCCTACAGTGTATTATTTTTTTCTTAAACTGACACTTCTTAATTAAGAGAAGAAAAATATAATCTTTTATCCTTACGTATTTATTATCTGTGATGCTCTTCAAGCCCTCTAGTGGTCCTGGATTTCCATCCGATGCCATTTCTTTTCAACTTGAAAAAATTTTAATTTAGCATTTTTGTATTTCAAGCTGATTGGTACAAAAGTCTCTACCGTTTTATTGATATTCTCCCTCCAAATTTTTATTTTTCCTTAATTAAAAAAAATGCATCTATGTATTTATTGCTGCACTGGGCCTTCACTGTTGTTGCAAACTTTCTCTAGAGGCAGTAAGTAGGGCTGCTCTCTAGTTGCAGAGCAAGGGCTTCTCATCTCAGGGGCTTTTCTTGTTGAAGAGAATGTGCTCTAGGGCACATGGGTTCAGTAGCTGTGGCTTGCAGGCGCCAGAGCACAGGCTCAGTAGCTGTGGCACATTGGTGTAGTTGCTCCTCAGCATGTGGGATCTTGCGGAACCAGGGGTCGACCATGTGTCCCCTGCGTTGGCAGGTGGATTCTTAACAAGTGTACCACCAGGGAGGTCCTTACCTTCATTTTTGAAGAATGCTTTTACTTAACATAGAATCCTATGTTAATAATTTGTTCTTTCAACACTTTAAAGTTGCCTTTTAATTGTCTTCCGAATGTTATTGTTTTTGATAAGTTGGTCATCATTTGTATATTTCTTCCTTTATGTGTATTGTGTTATTTCTTTTTGTATAATTTCAGTTTCTTAACTGAAATTCCTAGGCTGTTATATAATAATACAATGTTTTCCTTAAAATCCTTGAACATATTTATTAAACCTGCTTAGGAGTGCTCTTCTGCTAATCCAATTATTTAGATAGTCTCAGAGTTAGTTTCTATTGACTTATTTTTTCTTGACTATGAATCACACTTTTTCTGTTTCTTTGCATGTCTGAAATTTTTTATTGTATATTGAAGATTTTGAACAATATATTGTAGAGCCTCTGCATTCAGTTATCATTCTTTGAAGACTATTGATTCTTGTTCCAGCAAGCAGATGATTTGGTTCAGTTTAAAACAGAAATTCAGTCTCCTCTGCTATAAACAACAACGAAACTGCTCAGTTTCTTCAACTACCTAGCTGTTGCTTTTTGCTGAGAATCTTGGAACTTCCCTGGCGCCTCCCTGGTGGCTCAGATGGTAAAGAATCTGTCTGCAGTGCAGGAGACCTGGGTTCAATCCCTGGTTCAAGAAGATCCCCTGGAGAAGGGAATGGCTACCTACTCCAGTATTCTAGCCTGGAGAATTCCATGAACAGAGGAACCTGGCAGCTACAGTCCAAGGGGGCACAAAGAGCTGGACATGACTGAGTGACTAACAGTTCCCCCAGAAGTCCCCGCCCTCGCCTCTGCCTCCCCGCAGCATGCACAGGTCAGGAATCAATAAGAATTTTAGGTAGCTTTCATGCAGTTTTGAAGTTTCCTGTTTTGCGGCTCCCTCCTTTCCAGTATTTCTTTCTTGCTTCCTACCCTCTTGCAGCCTCAAATTCCATCCTCTAACTCTTCAATTCAGTATAACTGAAGCTTTTTGCTTGAGTTCCAGCCACTCTGGGCTAAGTAAATTGAGATATATTCTTGGGAGAAGAACCTAGTCAACTTCCCTCTTATTTCTGTCTGCTTTGGATAACTCTCCATTGCCTTCAAGTAGTTGTTTCATCCAGGGTGTATTGTTATTTACAGGAGGGTTATTACAACACAAGGCACTCTACCATTATTGGAAGAGGGAAGGAAAAACAGTTGTATGATAATGTATAACAAGGAAACACTCCTAGGTTGAACATGGGAGTGATGAGTGTGGTTGGGGAAGCCGGAAACATGGTCTGCAGAATGGCTGGCCTGGATTCAAGTTCCACACCACTTGCTGGGTGTGTGACTTTGGATAAGCATTTTCATCTCTCTGAGCCCAACTTTTTCACAGCAATCTCTCCTAAAGTTGCTAAAAGAGCCACTGCATGTAACCCCTTGGCCCATAGTGAGCATTTAAATGGTTCCTATTCTGCCTTAATGAGGGGAAAAATGTATGTTTGGAGTTAGCAACAAGACAGGATGATTCCTCCTGTTTGTTTTGGAAAACAAATCTTAAACTTACAGCCATGACAGAGTCTGACATCACCAGACATTCGATGCTCTAAGAATCACACTCTTAATTGAACACTTTCTGAGTTTGTGATGAATTGTACTCTTTTCAGATCCTTTCTCTGAGAATTTCATTTCTCTCTCCACCCATCCAGGGGTCAGGCTTACCATGTAACAAGTACAATAAATCTGAAGATGACCTCTTTTCTAGCGCAGGCTGGAGCAGAGCTCATCTGGATTATAGAGCTAGGCGGTTTGGAGTCACCTGGTGAGGTTTATGCGCAGCAGCTGGGGCCCAGCCTACCTAATTAGGACCAGAGAGTGGTCGCCAAGGGACGGGTGCATATTCTGGGTGCCCTCCTCCAGTGTCTGTTTCTAATAACAGCAGCAAGTAGCAGAGGCGGCAGGGTGAGCCTAGTGACATCATCCCCCCAGCTGTTTTACACATCTGTAACATGGCTCATTAGGACTCTCTTAACACCTCATCCTTCCCTGCTCCACGCAGCTCCAGTTACATGAGAAAGGGTGATCTTGCCTTCAAGGGGCCCCGGAGATCAAGATTGGGGCTAACTTCAGGGTCAAAGATTAGCTTGGGCACTCTCCCAGTAATCAGAGTTTTCACAAGGACATCCCCATTAGCACACGCTCCTTTTAAAGTTCTAATGGCTTCAATGTGAGGCTGGCACTTCTGCATGATCACTGCTGTTCGAGGCCAACTTTGTGTTGGGGAGATGAACATCTGCAGCAGCTGCTGAAATGTTTTTGCTTATTTTGAGCATTCTAAGTTTTTCCTAGCCATGAATAACAACAATTGAATAAATCATCCCCACAGTTTGTACAGAATGGTTGTTTTTCCAGGCAGAATTTTTAAAATGGCATATCGTGAGCTATGGATATGATGTGGAAAAAATTCCACCTTATTTATATGTGGCATTTAACTCCATATATTTAGATTCTTGAAGTTGTATAAAGTCAGATAAAGGAGGAAAGCTTCCTAGATTTCATTGGAAAGCTGAAATTACTAAACTGAAAAATAAAAGTCGTATCACTATCAACTGTACTACGTATTGTAAAATGAAAGATAAGTGATGTTTTCTTAATAAAAAGAAAGGTTTTACCAATGGGCAGCCTCCTGGAATGAAGCTGAGTCCCTGGGTGACCTTGGCTTGAGTTGTTTGTTTTGGCCACACAGCACGTAGGCTCTTAGTTCCCTGAGCAGACCGGGGTCAAACCTGCGCCCACTGCACCGGAAGCTCAGAGTTCTAAACACTGGACTGCCAGAGAAGTCCAACCTTTGTTCTAATTTACTGGGATGAGGGGTGGTGGGGAGGATAGGGTGTTCACTTTATCTCTTTAAATTTTCTAGTCTTTAAATGGGGATGATAAAATACCTCATAGATTTTTGGAGAGGATTACAAATAGTATGGAAAGTGCTCAGCATTGTAGCTTGATATACCTTGTGATCAAGGAACATGCTTGAATACATTCAGTTCAGTTCAGTTCAGTTCAGTTGCTCAGTCGTGTCCGACTCTTTGCGATCCCATGAATCGCAGCACGCCAGGCCTCCCTGTCCATCACCAACTCCCGGAGTTCACTCAGACTCATGCCCATCGAGTCAGTGATGCCATCTAGCCATCTCATCCTCTGTCGTCCCCTTCTCCTCCTGCCCCCAATCCCTATCAGCATCAGAATCTTTTCCAGTGAGTCAACTCTTCGCATGAGGTGGCCGAAGTACTGGAGTTTCAGCTTTAGCATCATTCCTTCCAAAGAAATCCCAGGGCTGATCTCCTTCAGAATGGACTGGTTTAACTATTATTATTATTGCTATCACTATTATCATTTCTTCTACAACTGTGTAATTGTGCAAATGCAAAAGAGTGATGGATATATACATATTTTATCAACTATCCAGTGCTGAATATATTGGGTTTCAAGTAATAGAAAATGATATCAGTTGCAAGATGATTATTGTATTGTCTCTAAGAAAGAAAAAGGGCTGCCTATTAAACTGTACCCTGGCTTCTTGTTATTTCCATGCGTTCTTTTCGGTTCAGAGTAGGTTGTGCTGTTGTAACAACTATAGAGTTCAAGTGGATTTCACAATCAAAGCTTATTTCCTCACATCACAAGTCAAATGCAGGAGATGGGAGGGCTCTGCTTACCTTGGCTAGCAGGGGACTGCCTGTCATAAGAAAGTACCACAGATCAGGTGACTTCAACAACAGAAATATATTTCCTGCGAGTTCTGGAGTCTACAGTTTCAAGATCAAGGCAGAGCGGGTGTCTTCTGAGGCCTCTCTCCTTGGTTTGTAGAAACCACCTTCTCCCTGTGTCTGTCTGTGCCTTAATCTCCTCTTTTTATAAAGACATCAGTCATTTTGAAGGAGGGCCCCCTTAATGACCTTATTTAAATATAATAGCCTCCTTAAAGACTCTATTTCCAAATGCAGTCCCATCCTGAGGTACTGGAGGTTAGTACTTCAATATATGAATTTATATATTGGGGACACTATTGAGCCCATGACACAGATCCCAACTAGTGCAGGCTCCATCTCATCATGTGCTCCCACCATCCTTTGGCAGGTTCAGGGGTAAATGGCAAGCTGCACTGGCTAGTCAAGGCCTCTACTTGGAGACCCCACTGTTGACCAAAGCGAGTTACATGGGCATGTCTAACTTCAAAGGGCTTTGCAACAGGAGCAGTGCATGCTACCTCATTCCTAAAAGCAAAGAGAACCAGTGGATCTGCCGGGGTGGGGGGGTCACTTAATAACTCTCACGTAGTTCAATTTCAGAGATGCTAATGTAAAAAAAACACAAATATATAATATATCTTCAAACTAATAGGAGATATAAGAGATTGTTGTTGCTGCATGGGAAGAGTGGCCATGAGTCGTCACCCTCCCGTCGCATTAATTTTCCCACCTAGAAAATGAATTAGAAACTTCTCTATCAATAATTTAATAATGATAAATTTGGTCATTGAAAAAAGAATGAAATTCTGCCAGGAATTCGTAAACTCTTTGGCTTCTGAAAGTAATCTGATTTTATAGATTGAGCCCCTTTTCTTCCAAGCAGGTCCATGAACTTAGAAAGCATGTGTTATGAAGCACTGCTGTTTCCCTCTTCATAATCCATTTCCTCTACTTCTGTAGCTCTCAAGATACGTAGTCAGGTTATGGGATTGAGACTGAAGCCAGGCAGGTGTCACATTCCTCTTGCCATCATCGTTGGCCCAAGGATATACTCAGAACAAAACCTGAGATGATGAAAAGAAAATAGTTTCTTTTTCCCTGAGGCTGATGGCAAAGTTCTGTGCCTGAGGGAGCTCTCTCTCGCCCTGGGCATGAAGCAGATCAGATAAAAGGTTCAAAGCTGCAGGAACTGTTTTGCCACCACAAGAATCCTGAGAATGAAGCCAACAAGTGTTGAGAGTTGTCAAGAAACCAGCCTTATTTAACCTTATTTGAACCCCTGGACCTAGCTATGCCTGAAGCCAGGACTTTTCAATAGCACAAATCAAAACTTCTCTCTTTGGATAAAATGCTTTTGAGTTCGGTATTCTATCACTTGCTCCTGAAAAGGTCCTCATTGATATAAGGTGAAATAATGATTTTGAGCATTTAATTAAGTAAGAACCACAATACTGTGCCTGAGATCCAAAAGACACAGTTCAGTGTGACCTTCTTAGCAGTATATAAAAGTCCATTTCTATCAGCAATACCCATCAGAATTCCTGTCTTAGAATTTTATTCTTCGAATTGAGCTTTAGTTTCATACATAGCCATATGAAATTCACTATTTATCACCAAAACACCACTGCAGACATTATCTTATATATTACTCAATGGTGCTTTATAAGTAAATTTCTTTTAGAAATCAACGTTAATGAAACACAAGGGTAGGGTATGCCCTCCTCCCTCCCTGAAAATATGTGAATAACTAATCTTATATTCTTTTGTGCTTTGGCTACCAGGAAGCTCAGAACTGTATTTAAGCCTCAGTCTCAGACTGTTCTATACCACCTTATCATCAGGACATTGTTCTTTTCCTTGGTTCTTATGTTCTGTGAATCAGTATATATTGTATAATGGACTTCCTCGGTGGCTCAGACGGTAAAGCATCTGTCTACAATGCAGGAGACCTGGGTTTGATCCCTGGGTCGGGAAGATTCTCTGGAGAAGGAAATGGCAACCCACTTCATATATTGTAAGAAACATATATTGTATATGTTTTTGTTTTGCACATTCCTTAGTGGAAGAAGCATGCCCCATCTACAACGTGAAGGGGAAGACAGGGGCAACCAGAACCTGGGCCACCCTGCCGCCAAAGAACCTGTCCTCTTCCCACTCTAGTCACCGAGCTCCGGATACCACAGACTGCTTGACTGCCCTGCAGTGGCCACCAGGGGCTGGTCCCCAAAGTGAGATGCCTCTGCTACCCTGGCTGCTTCCCCTGCAGCGGTTTCTGCACTGACCGTCTTCATGGCATCACCAGGCCTCATCTGACAGTTTGGAGGACCGGCTGGCAGCGCCCTGGTCCTGTTCCCTGCAACAGAGGCCGGGAAAGTGAAGGAGGTGAACTCTGCATTTCACTGAGATTCCCATGAAAGGAGTTCCCCAAACACAGGAAAGAGATTCAGATTCTGGGCAGCTAAACATAGGAAGAAAAATGTCCACAACACAAAATCCTTCATGATGTTGTCCCAAGAGTCTGAGAAGACGCTTTCAAAGGGAGTCCGTTAGGTTCGATAACTAGTTTAGCAAACCAGGTGCTCAGAAGTTGTGCTGACTCTCCTCTGGATCTGAGCAAAGACAGGGGTTATCGAAATCAGCTGGGCTTATTAAGCCCGCCTGTGGCCACCGAACGAGGTTCCAAACACATGCTCTAAGGCACCCTGGAGATAGGGGGGCTGTGCGTCTCTCAAGGGTAACCCCCAAATTGAACAAAGCAACAAACCAGGTTGACGAGATGACTTCAAAAGCCAGAGCCTCTCAATTACTGAGAAATCAGCTGGAGAACATTATAGTTAAGCATAACTGAAGGCAGACAACTCATTAAAAGGATTGCCCTTGGTAATGAAAACCATACTGGCAGAGAGACTTAACAGGGCTCAGGAAAGGCCCTGTGCATCCCGGGCCCAGAGTGCAAGTGCAGACACTCTGCTCTGGCTTCCACCCATGAGAAACATTCTGCTTCTTTCCTGGCATCGTTTTCTCCAGACTCATTCATTACTATTTCTGCCTTTATTTGCCCAGGGTATAGCACTTTACAAGGTGCTTGAATGTTCAGAATCTGCTTCCTAATGTTAAAAGAAGATGATTATATATACTAAGTGGAACTGTTTAAAACAAGGTTGAAAACATTTGAGGGTGGGTGGGGCAGGTGTCTCTGGTCCCTTCAAGAATCTGATGAAAACTGTATCTTCTTTCTAGGGAAAATTACACATGTGTGTGCACACAGCTCCTTCCACAATTTTGCGTGTAATTTGATGAGCCCACTGACATTCGTGCATGGAAATTTAGAGGATTAGAGCGTGAAGAGCCTTGAAAGCCATGTTAAGGGTCCAAAACTTTATCCAGAGGTCGTTTAGGATGCTACAGCAGGTAGCAACTGCTTGCAGCTTTCTCTGTGAGAGAGACACAGAATAACTGGTTTAAGCAAGATAGGTATTTTTCTCTATTGTGAAAGAATGCAGAAGTGGGCAGTTCACAGTTAACTGATATTCACAGTGCTGTCAACATCCTAGACTCTTCTTTATCTTTTAGCTCTGCTGTTCTTAGTACGTGCTTTCATCCTCAACATCTCTTCATGGCCATTAGACGGCCACTTGTTGCTCCAGTCATCATATTTGCATTCCAAAGGGGAGAAAGGGGAGCTAGGTCACCTGGCTGGTGTGGAGAATTGCTTTGTGATGTGAAAAAAAACACACATACGTCAGAATGGGTGATCAGAATCAGAGGAAGTTGTCAGGGATATATATAACCCCAGAGTCTGTCCAAGGGGGAGAAGTCTTGTGGTCTGGGAAGGAAATCATGACTTCTAGCAGGTCCTGATTGAGACCAAAAGATCCTGAGCACTGAGAAGATGACAGTGCTTTCTCAAAAACATCTCCCCTTTGAGGAAGTCCAACAGCATTCTGATTTTTCCTGTAACTGCTTAGACGTTTTGCCCAGAAGTCAAGTTTATGGAGCTGTAACTTGCATACAATAAGTGCACATGTTTTAGGCGCACAATTCAGTGATGTCTGTCAGACGTGTACACACTTGGTGTAACCCCAGTCAAGACCCTCCCATCATTAGAGCGTTCCCTCGTGCCCCACTCACTCAGCTCCTGCATCCCCTACCCCAGGCAACCACTGATCTGATACCTGTTATTACAAATGAGTTGGCCTGTTTTAGAAGTCACATAAGTGGAATCATTCAGAAAATATTCATTTGTGTCTGGTTTCTTGAGTTAGCATCAAACCTCTCAGATTCATCATGTTGCCTATCTGTAGTGTGTTTATTTCCAGGAGTATTTCTATCGTATGAATACCACAATTTGTTTATCCACTCATGTGTTGATGGATATTTGGGTTGTCTTCAGTTTGGGGCCATTATGAAAAGACTCATAAACATTCGTGTACAAGCCTTTTTAGAACATACTTAGTGTTGTCTTGGAATGCCTTGATCATATGGTAAGTTTTAACATTTTACAAGTTATATGGTATGGTATATAGTTAAATATGGTATATTTAGTGTTTTAAAGAAGCTGCCAAACTCTTTTCTGAAGTGGTTGTACCATTCTATCTTTCCAGTGGTGCATGAGTGTTTCCATTGTTTCACATCCTTAATAACAGCTGGTAGGGTCACACTTTTTTTTTGTTTGTTTAATTTTAGCCATTTCAATAGATATGAAGTGATACCTCATTGGGTTTAAATTTGTATTTCCTTGATGACCAACATATGTGCTTATTGGAAACTCACATGCCCTCTTTTGAGAAGCAAAAACTTTTGCTCATTAAAAAAAATTGAATTATTTGTCTCATTATCTGCTTGTATGAGTTCTTTTATATTCTGGATACAAGCCCTTTGCCAGATAATTATTTAGAAAATGTCTGCTCCCTATCTGTAGCTTGCCTTTGAATTTTCTTAACTGTGTCTTTTGAAGATTTAAATTTTGATAAAGTCAATTTATAATTTTTTTGTTTATGGCTCATAACTTTTATTTCATCTAAGAAATCGTTACCCACCCCACATCTGTAAAGATTTCCTCCTGTGTTTTTTTTCCAGAAATTAAACTTTTAAAACCTTTTACAAGAGTTGTATTTTATGTATGGTGTGAGGTAAGGGTCACACTATGCATAAAATACAGTTTTTTTTTCCCCCAACTAGCCATATAGTCATTCTGGCATGAGTGTAAACATCTTGCACACTCAGGTGCTTTTTTGGAAATAACAATCTATTGAAATGATTTCTGTTTTTCCCCCCCATTTTGGGGCCCTCTGCTTTGCTTGATGCATGCTGCATCTGTCTGTGCAGCAGATTTTGAGTTCTGGGTTTCATAGTTTGAATCTGTGTTGCCTGTGGGTGATGCAGATGGAGAGAGCTGTCAAGCTTGGGGTGGGCTGGAGCCCAGGGGGAAAGGCTGAGCTGCAGACACAGAAGCAGGAGGTGCATTGCTCTGGGCGGACTCATCCTGGGGAAAAGCCACAGCTGGGTTCTCCCCGGGTTCTGCCGACCTGCCTTTCTTCCCCTGCCTCCTTGGCCTGGGAGTGGTAGCAACTTCCCTTATGGGCTCCCACATACTTAAACTCTGTTCTGCTAAGTCACTTCAGTCGTGTACGACTCTGTGCGACCCCATGACGGCAGCCCACCAGGTTCCCCCGCCCCTGGGATTCTCCAGGCAAGAACACTGGAGTGGGTTGCCATTTCCTTCTCCAATGCATGAAGGTGAAGTCACTCAGTTGTGTCCGACTATTAGCAACCCCATGGACTGCATGGGATTTTCCAGGCAAGAGTACTGGAGTGGGGTGCCATTGCCTTCTCTGTTCTAACACCATTTAATAATTCTTAACTTGCTGCACCACCCACATGCAGAAACCTTAGCTCCCCGACCAGGGATCGATCCCAAGACCCCTGCACTGGCAGTGTGGAGTCTTAACCACTAGACCACCAGGAAATCCCTTTAATACCCTTTTGAATGCACAATCTGTTTCCTCCTGAGACCCTGTATGATACACCCAATTATGAAACAGTTTATTGAAAGGTAATGTCCCTTATAATTCTCCCTCATGTTGAACACCCAGGCACGTGCCTGACAGGCATCTAATCAGTCCATAACTGGCTAATGCTGAAGGCTTCCATTGCAAAGCCCTAATGCAGGAAGCTAGACTTGGGTTGGCTGACAAAGGTAGTATTTTTTGGCAATTTCTGAACTGTTCACAGAAGTAGGCACAGTGTTTTCCTGGAGGCCCTAGACTGTTAGCTCCTCAAGGGCAGGAATCTTTTCTGCATTCACTCATCCTCTGCTCTCCAGCATCCAGGAAAGTATAGCAAACACTGATGTGTTGGAAACCCTGCAGTGAGTACCTTCTTGCCCCTCTCCTCACACCCCCAGCAGCTTAGGATGGCCCCTCCAGCATTTTATAGGGAAAATACTTAAGTACTCAGATGGTAAAGAATCTGTCTGTAATGCAAGAGACCTGGGTTCAGTCATTGGGTCGGGAAGTTCCCCTGGAGAAGGGAATGGCAACCCATTCCAGTGTTCTTGCCTGGAGAATTTCATGGACAGAGGAGCCTGGCGAGCTACAGTTCATGGAGTCTCAAAGAGTCGAACACGACTGAGTGACTAACACTTTCACTTTCACAATCTAGTGAGGGCATTCAAGAGCTTCCCAAATAGTGCAGGAGATGCGATGTCTTTTTATTTTGCTGACTCTGAATGTTTAAAGGAGTTTCTAGTCATTTGCTCCAGACCGTGATGGCCATAAATAAATCAGCCTGCCCTAGGGGTTCCAGGTGGAGTTGAGGCAATGGGAAAGGGCAGGGTCAGAGGAGAGAGGGACGCGGGGTGGAGAGGAACCCCCTGTGGCGTGGCCGGCCATGCTTCTCCTCGTGTGCAGGCCGGAGCACCGGACCTGCTTCACTTCCCGCCTCTGTGGCTTTGGGCCCAGGTAACTCCAACTCAGGCAGGTCAGCGAGAGGATCCGGGATACACCCAGAGCTCCCTGCTCTGCCTCTTCCCTGCCTCCTCCCTGTCTCTCCTTGAAACTGCTCTCCAGTGCTCATCACCTTCATACAGCAGGCAGACCTCTCAAGTTGGCTGCCTCTGGGCCAAGCCTCCCACACTCTCTGATTCAGCGCTACCTTCCCAGTCACAGGCCCCTCCCTTGGGTCAGAAGCCCACTCCTGAAGCACTCACCATGCCCTGGGGGCGGGTCACACACCCATGAGCTTAGTCCTGGGCCGGTCCTCCACACTGGGGCTGTGGGGGTGGGAACCTGCCCAGATCATATGGTCTGCGGGTGGAGAGAATGTGGGCCTCTCTCCTCACATACACACAAGTGAACCCAGAGCTGTTTTGGGAGAAAATGGCTGTGGATGCTGGGAGGCAAGTGACAAGCCTCCCAGGGTTTGTGGCAAGCCCTTCACTACTGATGTTTTAGAGAATGGGGATAAGTGGCAAGAATGCTCTGGGTTCACCTTCTGCCTCAGCCACGTATTAGTTGTGTGGACTCGGGCAAGTCAGCTTATTTGAGCCTCCCTTGTAAGTGGAGAACATGCCTCCCCATTCACAGTCTGTGTGCAAATAAGCACTTGTAAAGGCCCCAATTTGGCACCCAGGTCACTGGCCAGCACTAAATGGTACCAATTATTGTTATAATTATTATCATTTCCAGACTTGAGCCTCTGGGAGTCCGAAGATGCCCAAGGACCAGCTGCAGGTCATTAGACTTCATGTGGCTGACATCTGGGCTCAGAGGAGGGAGTGGTGAGGCGGTGTCTCTGTCATGAAGACCTGTGGGACCTACCTGGCTTGATGAGGGCCCAGGCCACAGGCACTTGCCCAGCCTGGTGTGTCGTGACTTGTTTAGTGAAAGCCTGAGAGCGCTGCCAACAGTCTTAGCTAAAGGCACATTGAAGGAGGCTCAGAGTCTCAGTGATTAGGGGAGAGGAAGGCCAAGGAAGCCTGGAAAATTCAGTGGTTAGTTGAATAACTATGTGGCCATCTATTGAGCCCTTACTGCTGATCAGACCGTGTGCTGAATGTTTTGCATCTGTGCAGGTCTTCATGTCTCCTAGTGTGTCCATTCTCCCTTCTCTCTTACAGGGTCAGAACCTCTGATTTTAGGCTGAGCACACCATCGTCCAGAATAAAGGCAGCATGTCCCACTCTTCCTCTTTAGCTAAGAAGGATCACATTCTGGTCAATGGGATGTGAGCACACGTGTGCAATGTCAATATCCTGCCCTTAAAAGGAAAGGTGATGTCCTTTTCCCTCCACACCTTGGCTGGCATGCTAGCATAAAGGCGAGACCTCTGGCACTGGCAGAACAGAGCAATGCTTTGAGGGTAGCAGAGCAACAAGGGAGAAGGAAGCTAGGTTCCCAGAGAACCATGGACTCCTGAATCAGCCCTGAATTGCCTATGCTTATGTGAGAAATGGATCTCTGTATTGTGTAACAGGAGTTCTGTCTTAAAAGAGACTCTAGCAGTAATATACATTTTTATGATAACATATTCCCATCTTTTGTTGAGATGAGAAAAATGAGGTTCAGAAAAAACTAATAACTTGCCCAGAGTGTATTGGTTAGTATAACACTATTGCTATAACAAATAGACCCAATACCAAATATACATGGTCTTAAACACTGATGGTTGTTTCTTGATCACCTAACAGTCTTGGGTATGTGACAAGCCAGTGTGGCAGTCTTTTCTGTCATCAGAAATCCAGGATAAAAGAGGTGCTTCCATCTTCAACATATAAATTTCAAATCTGTCCTGGAGGTCATCACTATTCCAGCCAGTAAGAAGGCGGGAAAGAGCATGCAGCAGGGCCAGAGAGAGTTTATGAATGAGGTCAGGAAGTGGCACCCACCTTTTCTCATATTTCATTGGCTAGAACTCAGTCATATGGCCAAATTTAACTGCAAGGGGAGCTGGGAAAGGTAGTCTAGCTTTGTGCCCAGGAAGAAGAGGAAACATTTTGCTAAAGAGCTTGATAGTCTCTGCCACACTCACATCCCTCAGCGAGAAGTAGCAGAAGGGGAACTGGTCAGCTTGATTCTGAAGGTGAGTGTCTTTTGGCTTCTCTAAGTTGCCCCCCAGTTTTGAATCAGAGCTTTTGTTTGATATCTGTTATGGTCTTTTGATGTGTCAACTTGGCTAGGCTACAGTCTCTAGTTATTCAGTCTAGGCTATGAATATATTTCATAGATGTGATTAAAGTCCATAATCGTTTGGCTTTAAATAAAGGGGATTATTCTGGGTAAGCTGGATGGGCCTGATTCAATCAGTTGACAGCCTTCTCTGATGAAGAAAAATGCACAACATGAGAGCTGTGAGTTAAGTTTTATTTGGGGCAAAATGAGGACTGCAGCCTGGGAGACAGCATCTCAGATAGCTCCGAGAGACTGCTCCAGAAAGGCAGAGGGGAAGGTCAGTGTGTGATTTTGGTGAAGAGGGAGTACATGTAATCATGCATGTATTTTTTGCAGTTTTCTGTTAGTCTTGTGAAGCTTCTGCTAGTTGCAAGGAGCAGTCGTCACCATGAAGGATTTTAGTGCTTTTCTATATGAGGAGATACAAGAACTAGGCTGATAGAATTGGCTCCTAAAAATATCTTAACTATCTGAAGACCTGTTCTTACCAATCCCCTACCCCTAACTGTCCAAACACGGAGTGTCTCATTTCTGCTCTCCACCCTGAACTCCATTCAGGGGTTGTTGAAGGTCAGCAGCTGCAGTAGCACATAACTTAATCCTTGTAGAGGCAGATGGCAAGTGCCAGGGAATGAAGTTTGTTGAATGAATGAATGTTATCAAACCTCTCTCAAGGGTAGCCTCATTTCCATAAGCAATGCCTGAAGTGGACTTCACCCCTCAAAAGGCAATTACCCATGGAATTTCCACCTTGATAGCCAAGGAGAAAAGGGATATTTTGGGGGTAGTGTGTTTAAAGAGCTTTCACAAATTGTACTCTCACACATGGCTGGGGAGGCCATTCATTAAAAAAAAAACAAAAACTAATGATTATACAGTTAGATCAACATTTTCTGCAGAATTTCAGTGTCAGGGAATATTAATAGGTGCTATAGACAGATATACACATGGTTGCTCGATCAAATAATGTTTGAAGCACAGTACGACTAACACAAGTCCACACAGAGATGCATGTACTGAACACACAACACAAATCATGGATTTTGAAGACTTAGAGACTATGAAAAATCTCTTTAGTTTTTTTTTATATTGGTTATCCAGTGAAATGATTTCTTTTGGTATATTGGGCTGAATAAAATGTTATTAAAATAAATTTTGTCTGTTACCCTTTACTCTTTAGAAAGGAGGACATTTAGACTTTCACACATAGCTTGTGTTCTATTTCTATTGGATGGTGCTATGTAGACCAAGGGGATATAGTCGTGACAAGAGCAGACATAAGCGATGACGGTTCTTAAATTAGAAAAAAATATTTTAAAACAATTTCTAAAAGGCTAAATGTAGACAAAAATGGAAAAGTGCATTTAAAAGCACAGAGGAGGTGAACATTAGATAGGCAAGAACAAAGCATTTCCTATTTTTTTTCCAATCAGCTTTAAATGGGATCTAAAGGGGCCATCCTGATGTTTTAGCAGGAAACTCAGCTTTGGTCATTAAAGGGACTCTCCCACACCTGGGTTACATTAGGAAGAAATTTTAGTTCCTTGGCCACCATGTTCTTCTCCAATCTGTTGCAGGAAGGGGGACCCCTTCCAGGGCCCAAGAGTGGGCTCTTGTCTAACACTCAGCCATGAATTGTCTGAGAAGACACATGTGCTGACAAAGACAGAGACTCTGCTGGGAAGGGGCTCCTGCGTGGAGAGCAAGAGGGTAAGGACACCCAGGAGGACTGTTCTACCATGTGACTCGCAGCCTTGGGTTTTATGGTGATGGGGTTAGTTTCCAGGTTAACTCTGGTCAATCACTCTGACTCAGGGTCCTTCCTGGTGGAGCGCACATCACTCAGCCAAGATGGATTCCAGTGTGAAGGATTCTGGGAGGTTGATAGGATACGTGGTGTCTCCTCTCTCCTTTTGACCTTTCTAGAACTCTTCTGGTTGGTGGAAGCTTGTTAGTTCTGCATTCCTTGCCATGACCTCCTTTTGTAAGATAACTCAAGCAAATGGCTACTGTCTTGTCTGGCCAGGGTGGGTGGTTTTGGTCAATGTTTCCTCTAACAAATCCACATGAGAATGAAGTCTTCAGAGAGAACGGGCACCTCAGAGAGTAGGATCATACCACATACCAAGGTCTTGCTGTCCCTAGGGCACTACAGCTGGGGGATTGATCTCTCTCTGGACCCAGATATATCCCTTTCCTTGCTCTCTCTGTCTTTACCTCTCCCCTTTCTCTTCACCCCCAACACACATCTACATCTTTCTGACCCTGAATGTCATCTCTTTAGCCAGCTCAAGCCAGAGGTCTATGACCCACAACATGAGGGTTGAATCTAGCCTAATGATGTTTTGGGGGAAACACACACACAGTTTTTAATTTGACTTGAATGCCAACGTTTAAAGTCATGTGCTTGCACACAAAAATCTACATTTCTAACTTCTCTTGAAACGTTAGAGGGTATAGTAACCCTGGACCTCTGTTTCTATGGTAACAGATGGTTGGAGGAAGCAGTTGCATCCATTTCATTCCTCTTAGTGACTGCACAGTTTTTTACTGATTGTGTGAATTTTATATCCTTTTGGATTGAAAGTAAACTAAAATTGGATTATTTTGAGAAGCAGGGCCAGGCCTGGGGTTAAGAGAGTGAGATGTCTGGAGTGCAGAACTGCACAGCACCTCCTGGAGCTTTATCCCTGGGGCATCTTGCTCACCAGACCCTAGCCCTGAACTTCCTGGGGCTTTTTTCTTCCAACACATCCCTGTCTTCTGACAGCTTCTTTTATATTTATGCCATCGAGCTACATACAAATAGGGGCCTGGCCACAGGTCCTCGGTAAACCAGAGGAGAGCCCTCGTAGGAGAAGTCAAGGCAGAAACCAGGTGGCAGCGAGCCTCGAGGGAAATGCAGGCGTAGGGCTTGCAGGGTGAGCGCTCTCAGGACTTTTGCTTGCAGAGGGCAGAGGGCGATGGCGTTCTAGCTGGATGTGGGCTGAGTGAAGAGTTCTGCTTCGTTTTGACTTAAAAGATGAGAAACCAGAACGGGCTTGTAGGAGACTGGTTGTGTGTGCCCAGTCACGTCCAACTCTTTGCAACCTTACGGACTGTAGCCCACCAGGCTCTTCTGCCCATGGGGTTTTCCAGGACTACAGTCCGTCCCCTCCTCCCATCTTGCCCACAGCCCTTGGAGGTGAGGGTGCCATCATCCTGATCCTACAGATGAGGCAGCCAAACTCAGAAAGGCTTGCTCAAGACACATGTGAAATCTTCTTTGAAATACCGCATTTGGGGGTTGGTGAAATAAGTGCTTTGGCGTGCACACATACACACACACAAGCCTCTGCAACATTGCTTGTGGTATAAGTCCAAAGAGGGCTGGCCATAGTGAAAGACACTAGGTGATGTAAGGTTCAGGGGTTCAGGCCATGTGCCTTCTTAGGTTTCTCCCAACATCCTTTCAGGATGCCCTTGAGTAATGGGTAGGGATGGTTTTCTGTCTCTCCAGCATGGAGTCGAACTAGGTGATGGAAGTCTGGAGTTGATGTCTTTCAGGCCTCTTGTCCCCCACCCTATGCACCCTATGCACCTATGCTCCACCCTCTAAAACTCCAACACAAATAGGTGGTATGCTGCTGCTGCTGCTGCTGCTGAGTCACATCAGTCGTGTCTGACTCTGTGCGATCAACAGCCCACCAGGCTCCCCCCTCCCTGGGATTCTCCAGGCAAGAACCCTGGAGTGGGCTGTCATTTCCTTCTCCAAAGCATGAAAGTGAAAAGTGAAAGTGAAGTCGCTCAGTTGTGTCTGACTCTTGGCGACCCCATGGACTGCAGCCTACTGGGCTCCTCCGTCCATCGGATTTTCCGGGCAAGAGTACTGGGGTGGGGTGCTATTGCCTTCTCCAAATATGTGGTATAATTATAAAAACTTGAATTACAGGTGTAACTTGTTCCCACATCAGCAGGACCGTATTGCTACATGACCTACAGGTCCTATGATGATAATGTGACATCACGGTGAAGAGTCATGTTGCAGTTACGTAAGCATGGTCGCTCTGGGTCCTTGCGTGGCTCTCTGCAGTGCCATAGATCCCAGCAAGCGGGTGACCGTCGCCACGTGTGGCTGGGTTTATAGCAGAGCTGGGATTGAGCTCACGTGTATCTGATCCCAAAGCCAAGAGAGAAGGGAAGAAGGGTCAGATTTGGACAAGAAACAGTCCACTTGTCTTGCTGAGACAGGAGCCAGGAAGGAAAGGATAAGTGTGCCTACAGGAACAATTTTGTGAAGCTAATGTGTGAGTGTGTGGACAGAAAGTCACCGGTGGTCTTTTTGTTAACTTTATGTATGCAAAATTGAAAAATAAAAATTCCCTATATGCAATTTAATGTTTTGATGTATGTCTACATCAGAAGTGAGATGATCACCACGATTGAGCTAATTAACATAGGCAAGATCATTTGCTAAGAGCAGGAGGGAACTGCTGAGATGAGGTTTGGAAGAGGAGTTCAATGTCTGGGACAGTTGCACTGGCCTGGGAATGAGGGAGCTCGCCAGGGGACACCAGCAGTATTTTAAGGCATCACTGAGATCTGGGTTGAGTCTGGAGATCATGACGTTGAAGTGACTCCATTGTGTCTGACGTGGTCTTTCCCAGCAGCTCTCTGTAGCCTGAGAGCTGGAACCAGGAAGGCCAGTAGTCAGATTTATCTAGGATTAGGTTGCTAAGTGGGAACAATAGAAAGAAAAGGGAACCAAGGGAATTGATAAGGAGGGGTCCAAGTGAACAGTTGTGTAGTGTAAGATGGTGTATTAATCAGCTTTGTCTCCACTGTAATTGACCAAATCTCAACTTCAAGTGGCTTAAATATTGAGCAAATCCAGGGCTGTGACAGTTTCAGGCATGGCTGGATCCAGGCATAAACAATGTTACCATGCCATTGTCTTTATCTCTTGTGGTTTCTTGAGTTGGCTTCACTTTTAGTAGTCCCTTCCCTTGCAGTATTCATCTTTGCCCCTTGAAGCTCCAGGTCTGCAACCAAGTAATTTAGCAACTCTAGCTGAAAGGAAGCTGCACTTTCCCAAGAGTTCCAGCAAATACCATATAAGATCTGCTCACAGTCTACCAAGCCAGGTCATGTGCCATTCCTCAACCAATGACCATGTCCAGGGGAAGCCAGTTCTCCGATTGTCCAGGTCCAGGTCATGTGTTCATCTCATGAACACATGCAGGAGTGAGTCCTGCGTGAGACACAGACAGAGGCAGGATCCTCTACACATGAGGAGGAGAGGAAGAGAGGCCACAAGCTAAAGGTATGAAACAATGGTGATGGGAGCAAAGGAGAGGGGGAGCAGAAAGGGTGGGAGGCCAAGATGGCGGAATCAGTTTAGACGAGAAACTAGCATGCATGAGGATTCTCATCAGGGCAGACCTCAGAATAAATGTGAGGACTGAGCTTCAGGGTTTGCACTTTATAAGGATGTTAGCTGCAAGCAATAAAAATCCCCTCTAAACAAAAAAGACCCTCTCCGGAAGGACTTCGGGCTCTCCCAGAATTAACAGGTGGCTAGAGAGCTAGGATTAGACTGGGAGTGGAAACCAAGAGTGTCTCTGGATCACTGGACAGGACCACACAACAGAAACAAATGGTCTCCAGGCCCACGGCTGCTGCAGCGAGTTGACCTTCAGCTGTCCCCTTGTCAGATGCTCAGGATTCAATATCCCAGATGAAAGCGTCCTCCTGGCCATGCCTGTCATGCATCTGTCCCTGGCCACACTGGTGTGAGGACCAGGAGCGTGTGGCCTCTTGGGAGAAGGAAACTCCCACCCAGGAAGCACCCTAATGAGAGCAGTGAGCAGAAAGTGCAAATCTGACATTAGAACAGCCAACAGGTGACAAACATCCTTCGGAGGTAGGAGTGACCCCTGGGGTGATTTTCATGATTTCTCCTAACAACCCTTCGGGCTGGGTATTACTGCTGATAGAGGGGCACACAGAGGCTCTGAAGTGTGAAGTTGGCAGGTGGCAGAGCTGGCCTTCCCAGCCCGGGCCTGCTTGTTAATGGGAAAAGCCCTGGCTTGCTCCCCCTGCCCTGGGAGTCGTGGAGCTCCCCGGGACTGAGTCAGTTGCGGGCCAGTCCCCTATCAGCACATCAAATACGCAGTCTTCAGGTGCCCTGGAGATGGCCTCGGAGCCACCCGAGACTTCCCCACACTTCCTTTCTTGACTCCTCCCCATCCCCGAACCAAGCCCATGTCCCCCTCCCCACAGCAGTCCAGGAGAAAGGAGGGCAAACGCCACCCTTCTTTGCTCCCCAGTCATGCTGTTTTGCTGTTTGTTCTTGTCACATGTTATTTTGATGTCCTATAAAAGCCATAAATATGCCAAGGCATGTTGAATCCACTCTGGGAAATGGATGGGAGTCCCAGGGGTGTGGGCAGTGCATTAATGACCCAGGCGCCAGGGCCAGGCCCCTTCCTGGCTCCAAGGCTCCTTACACAAGACCCCTTCCCAGCCCACACCCAGGGCAGGGTTGGGGGCTGTCCTGTGGCCACGGGGACAAACAGATCCTGACAGGCCGGAACCACTTCCTGCTCACTGTCGCTCACTCTAGGGGAACTGGCCTCTCACTGTGTGTATGCCTGGAGAAGGGAAAACTTCCTGTTTGTGAAGAAGAAAAAAGCCCTCCGAACAGCTCGACGGCCCTTGGACATCAAAGTGTTCTTACAAAACAGCATCTTAATGGCTTAAGCATCAATGAATCAGGGCCATATGGATCTCATTTGCCATAAAATGCACACGGGTTTAAAAATCCTGAGGAAAAATGCCAGGCAAAATATGTTTCAGGTTTTATTGAACCAAAAAACCCTAAGAAGATAGATTTTCGACGGTCACCCAACCCAGGAGACAGGTCGAGTTTTCCAGGCTGACTGGAGAGAGCAGCTTTTTCCTTAAGCCACAGTAGCTTAAGCCATGGCCCTTGATAGCAGATGCACTTTAAGTCAGATTTTGATGTAATTGAGACATAAAGGGCTTTTACTGGATCTTTTTCTTTATAGGAACACTTTCAGAGTGTTGAGAAGAGACCCGCTCATTTTCTGGGAGAACAGTAGGTTTGAAATTCAGAAGTGATGTGGGAGGAATCAGTGGTGTTTGGGTGTCCTGTTTCTCTGGGGGAACATTCAGAAAAGGGGGCTTTGCAAAAGCACCCCAGAAAACTCCCCTCCCCCACCCGCAACTTTGGAAATATATCCACTGGGAAAGAAGATGGAAGGAAAGGGAAAAAAGAGAAGAGAAGAAGAGCAAGGGAGGAAGAGAAAGAAGGAAGAAAGGGAAAGAATTTAGGGAATGACGGAGGGAGGGGAGAGAAAAGAACCTTTTAACGCTATCCCATAACCGAAGTTTCCACAGCAGGAAAAACGGTGTCACACTACAATGTATTAGCAATTGAGCTGTTTTATGTTCTGCATTCAATTTTTCTAGTCATATATTTCTCCCCGGCTTGCAATCTTTGCTTTGTGAAAAGTGTCATAAAGAAATGCTTTCCCGCTAACGCACTCTGACTGGATCAGATTCCAGCTTGTTCCTCTCCAAGACGTTATCCCGACGAGAATCCGTGTACTGCGGAGGGATCTGTCGGAGCCGCTTAGAGGGACAGATGAGAGGCTTGGAACGCGGCCCAGGCTTCGTAACGAAACCTTAGCCCAGACGAGGGCCAAAGAGGAGGCTGTGGTTTGGGGGGTCTTGAGGAATTCACGTGGCTTCGCTTCGGACGGGTTCGAAAGAGCTCAGCGCTGAAAGATGAACACGCCTGGCTTTCTTCTCCTCCCGCGCTAGTAGATGGACCCGCTCTGGCCACTGATGCCTCACGCATGAGAACACCAGATTTCCATTTGGCTTTATTTTTAGGTTTTTGATTGTGTGTGTGTGTGTTCTTGTCACTTTCAAGTAGAATATGGTGTGTTATAAATAAAGCCCCACTTTCTCCCAGCCTGATCACACACCATATGAGCCTGTGTATGTGTGTGTGTGTGTATGTGTGTGTTGGGGGTGGGCGGTGAAGGTGGGGGGTTTGGGGAGGTGTGCCTATCTAGCACTGGTCCATATGCACCCGAAATTTTCCTTTGAAAATCCCAAGGGCTGGCCCACATCGACATGAAATTATTATGTACTTTTGTTGTACAACAAATTATCATCCTATACTGTTGCAACAGGCGTTTCTACAGAGAATGCAGGTTGTAGTAATTTTGTCATATGGAGTAATATGTCACATAGACCATTCTGGATTTAGACCAATATATACAGTTTCTGGCCTAAGCAGTAACACATGTTTGGAGGAGAGACCGTTTCATTTTACTGGAATGGACAGTAAGTAGAAACACATTCCAGATTTCTTTTTTTTTTTTTTTTTTCCCTGCCCTGAAATTTGGCAGCCAGAATTCTCCCTGCACTTGATCTCAGGTTTTCAGCTGCTCACGAACCATGGTGCTCAGAGCTCTACAATACGTGTACATCCAGTGACTAATGAAACCTTAAATCACTGCCCAACAGGTTTCCCAGAACGCCTCCAAGAGCTGTTTAAAATGAGTGCAAACAGCAATCCAAATTTGCCCAATACCATGCTAGCTAAAGTTTAGGACTTTTTGCATTAATTTTATGCTTTCGAAGCCTGGCCTTGTGGAACCATCTTTTCTTTTTTTGGATGCTGTGTGAGTGGAATAAAAGACAGGAAGCCTGGGGAGGTGATGGGTTTCCTCCAGACCCTGTAAGTGTGAACATGGAGATACTGAGGTAACTGTTTTCCAGGCTTCTCGAGGGGACACCATGTTACCTTGCTGCGTGGTGTGGATGGGGACAGGGGAGATGGGCTGGCTGAATGCCTTTGTTGCAATTGACCCCAGGATCTGGAAAAGTGGAGACAGGGTTAGAAAAAAAAAAAAGGAGAGTCACATCAACTGGACACCTACTTTGTCCCTACCTTGTGCTTTGTACAAATTCTATTTCATGCCAATGCTCATGATAATACCATTTACTGATGAGGAGACTGGTATTGGAACCCCAAGGTTTTTCTAGGGGATTTGATGATCAGGCTGACCTTGAACAAGGGCTCTCTCCTCCCCAGCAGCCCCCTTTGCCGGAGGCCTCGGGCACTGGAGGTCCTCAGGAAGGCTTTATTTTCCATGTGGTTACTTTGTGTAGGCCCTACAGGATTAAAAGTTCTTGGGGTGCAGGGACCCTGCCTTTCCTTAATTGATCTTATTTTGGTCCTTGTATTCCTGGAGAGAATCCTTTAGAACAGTTGGTCTCAACTGAGAACCATTTTGTCCCCTGGGGCACTTGGCAATATCTGGAGACATTGGTGCTAGTGGATAAGCCAGTGCAGAGACATAAGACACTCGGGTTTGATTCCTGGGTTGGGAAGATCCCCTGGAAGAATGCATAGCAGCCCATTCCAGTATTCTTGCCTGGAGAATCCCATGGACAGTGGAGCCTGGCGGGCTATGTGTGGTCCACGGGGTTGCAAAGAGCTGGACATGACTGAGGAGACATTTTGGTTGTTATCACTGGGCAGAGGGATGTTACTGGCATCCAGTGGATAGAGGCCAGGGAGGCTGTTAACACAGGACACCCCCCTCTGCCTCCGCTGCCCACAACAAAGAATTATATAGCCCCAGACCCCAAATGTCACTTGTGCTGACACTGAGGAGCCCTGCTGGAAAAGAAAATAGGCTTCATGCTAGTAAGGACTATCTAAGCAACCTAAAATGCCTTGCTCGAAAGACTTTTTTAAAAGAATCATAAAGACCAAGGATTCAATATCCTTGTTTGTCAGTTGATAATGGAAACCATGGTCCATTGCCAAAACAAACTGGAAAATCAGAAATGGGCTAAGGGGCAGAGAGAGAATTAAGTTAGAATAGGTGCTTCTTGAAGGCAAGGATTGTGTTATGTTAATTCTGAATACCCTGTACACAGCACATGGTCTTAGCATACAGTCAGTGCTTAATAAATGTTTGCCAAGTATCTGATGGAATAGATGTTATATAACGTCACACTTAATTGTACCAGCTACCGAACAGTTGCATGTTCTGTGATTTATTCAGGTCTCCAACAATTATCCCAGACCAGCTGTTGATGGGGGCCTCCTTCCCTCCCTGGGAACCCATTCTGTTTTTGATGGACGTGAGCATTAGAAAGGTAACGACTTCTAACTGTGAACTGGAGCCTCTCTTCTTGGGAAGGGGCCAACAGATGCTACTGAACAATCCCTGGTCCAGGAGAAAATATGGTCAGGATGAAATGGTATTTTATAGGGCCCAGTGTTGTGTCTTGGTTACCACTCAAACCTCAGGACCTTTCTCAGATTCTGCAGAGAAGTACTAGTCACCTCCCTCACTCTGAAAAAGAGGTCCTTCTGGGTGTCTGGGTCCATGGTGTTCTTCTCTGGGAAAGCTCTTCCCCTCTGCCATGCCTCTCCTTCCTGCCCCATTGAATTGGCTTTCCTGTCACTGAAACCAGTGTTTCTGGAGGTCAGAGCCTCAGCAGGGCAGGTGACAGGGTGGGCTGTGAAGCCAGACGGCTCTGGGTTCCAGACTTGACTCTGTCACTGTGCAGCTGGGAGGCCTTGGTTTTCTCATCTCTAAAATGGGCAGATGGAAGTGGCAATTTGCTGTATGATGCAGGGAGCTCAAATCTGGTGCTCTGTGACAACCTAGAGGGGTAGGATGGGGCAGGAGGTGGAAGTGGAGTTCAAGAGGGAGGGGACATGCGTGTGCCTATGGCTGGTTCATTTTGATGCATGACAGAAGCCAACACAATATTGCAAAGCAATTCTTCTCCAATTAAAATAAATAAATTTAAACTAGGAAAATCAAAATGGGCAGACGGGCCTTCCCTGGTGGTCCCGCAGTTAAGATACTGTGCTCCAAATGCAGGGGGCACAGGCTCAACCCCTGGTTGGGGAAGATCCCACACAATGTGGTGTGGCCCCCCAAAAGAGGGCAGATGACATCTGCCCCATCAGTGCCGTCCAGAGAAAATGATTATAACGTGAACATTAGTTTTGAATGCATGGCATGAACACAACTCCTTCTGTTAGAAACATTTTATCAGCAAGAAGACTCGGGTTTGATAAGCGATTTGCTCTAGATCCCGCGGTCAAGAACTCGTAGAGATGGATCCGGCTCACTTGTTTCAGAGCTCGTCTGTTCTTCACGATTCCACACCAGTGTTCAGTCTATGCCTAATCAGTTAATTTCCCCGTCCCCTTTCTACTTCAACACCTGAAAATGGTCTTGACTTGCTCTGTTTTCTTGACTTGGTTGCAGTGTCTCAAATGGCCTGCAAGCTCTGAGAGGCTACCACCTCTCCTTTCCTGTGGCCGACACTCTCCTGCCCTCTCCCTTGTTCAGGCTCAAGGTGTGTATTCAGATGACACTTGCTGACTTGAAAAAATATGGAAGGGCAGTGCCTTGCTCCCCATTCTATCCCTTCAGACACACATACACGTACACATACACACAACGTCTCACACACACATTGACACATGGACTCATGCCACCATGCACTCATACACGTACTCACGTACTCACATGCTCACACACACTCACATACATACCCTGCCCCTGGGTATCGTGTCCTTGGTGAGTGGGGGTCTCAGGTGGGGTCTGACTGCTGGTTTTCATCACGTTACAAGCCTGCCTGGGGAGCGAGGTCTCATTTAGAGACGCAATATTAAATGGGTATGCTTTCGGCCGAAATTGTTTTTAAGCATGTACATTTCAAATCCATTTAATTTCCAGCCATCAGTTGAAATCAAGCCGTTTTGTACTTGTCACATACATTTTCATTCTGGGAAGGCCTGTTTCTGGAGCCGCGGCACGCCACATGTGTGTGCCAGGGGGCAGGGCGAGGGGGCTGGGACTGTGAATGGCTTTTCCATGTGGGTAATTGTGGTCGTCAGGAAAGCATCTCACAGCAGTTTACGCTTTCTCAGTTTACCAAAGCCCCAGCATCTGTTCTGAGGCAGTGATACTGAGCTTGGGGCAGCCCGTGGCCCACCCCATCAATGCCAGGAAGGCACCCTCCCCAGCAGGCTTTGAATCTGCAGAAAAGAAAAGAAAAACGGGGGAAAGGAGAAGAAAAGGAGATGTTGACACATGCTCTGAAGAGGCCAAGGAATTCTGTTTACTCCTCGGTGATATTTCTGCCTTTTGTTGTGGCAAAGACCTGCCTTTTACTGCGTTGTTGAAACATCTTCAAAGTCTGGAAATCTGAGGGGCATTCCAATGAAAACCTTTGCTGGGCTGCAGTGGAGAGAACCCCAAATTCGAATCAGGTCACAGCACTTGGCGGCCGTAACAAGAACGGGGCAGCATGAGCCCTGAGTGGGTGGCAAAGTCTAGGAACCCCTGTCCTGTGCTGGGGGAAGGGTTTCAGGGCACGAGGGTCAGGGTCCAGCCAGCTGAAGTGCCCCTGGCAACACTGGCAGGCCAGGTAGGACCTTTTCCAAACCCGCTAGACCATCAGTTCAGCGTGTTGCCTGGGACCTGCCACTTTGCTGCTTGGAGCCTTAGTTTTCTCATCTGTAAAATGGGGGAAGGTTGGTATCCATTTATAAGGCCGGTGTGAAGATTAGAAGCAAGGTATGTAAAGTGTTTGGCACATCAGAGATGCTGACAGATTTTAATTCCTCACCATCTTGCTAATATGGAAAAATTCACTCTTTTCACTTCAAGCACTGAGTACCCCCAACATTTCTAGGAATAAGTAGCCCTGGGCAGTCTCTGCTCCCCCTGCCTCCCAAGATGAAGGAGGGCAAGATTATGGGTCCCTTGTGATAGGGGCCAACGGCCTGGGTTAGCAGGTGCCTACTTCACACCAGCAAGGCAGCTGACATCGTATGACCCCTGCAGATGAGAATCAAGGATGGAAGTAAGCAGCCCCCCAGGAGCGAGGAGACACCCAAGAAGTGAGGTGCCACCTTGTCCCAGCATGTCTCCCTCATCTGTAGGCATGGCCAGTCCCAGTGGTAAAGAACCCGCCTGCCGCTACAGGAGACATAAGAGAAGCTGCTTCGATCCCTGGGTCAGGAAGACCACCTGGAGGAGGGCATGGCAACCCGCTCCAGTGTTCTCACCTGGAGAATCCCCATGGACAGAGGAGCCTGGCGGGCTACAGTCCACGGGGTTGCACAGAGTCAGACACGAATGAAGCGACTGAGCACACGTGCACGTCCCTCCACGCTGAACCAGGCGGCCTCCATGCCCACAGTCCTAACTTGGGCATCCTTCGATCTGAGCTGGTCGTCAGGTCATTCATTCAGTAATTAGCTCAGCAGACACTGAGCGCCAGCCATGTGCCCGGCTTTAGACACAGAATCTGTAAGACCCGGCTTGGCGGGAGAAGGGGACATACAAACCCAGAGGAATGAAGGTTTAGGTGCTGGAGGAGCCTGGGAGAGACCAAATTGAGCCTGGCAGGGGCCAAACAGCAGGGAGTGGACAAGTCCGTCTTCTCAGACTGAGACAGACTCAGCTCAAGACTCCTAAACTGACTCACTTTTCTTCAGTTCTTAAAACAACACAAGTGCCCAGACCTAACAATTGGAACGGAGAAGGCGATCACCCCACTCCAGTTCTCTTGCCTGGAAAATCCCATGGATGGAGCCTGGTGGGCTGCAGTCCATGGGGTCACGAGGAGTCGGACACAACTGAGCGACTTCACTTTCACTTTTTACTTTCCTGCATTGGAGAAGGAAATGGCACCCCACTCCAGTGTTCTTGCTTGGAGAATCCCAGGGACAGGGGAGCCTGGCGTCTATGGGGTCGCAGAGTCAGGCACGACTGAAGTGACCGCAGCACGACTGAAGCAACTTTGCAGCGGCAGCAGGAACAACTGGAAACTGCTTGAAACTGTTCCCAGGTGTCTGATTTGTTAGACAATGTCTCTAAGGCTGGGAGGGGAGGCAGTGAGTGAATGTGGGGATGGTTGTTGGGTGTGAGTGCGTGGTTCAGGTAGGTGACTGAGGGTTCTCTAAGTGGATGTTGCCTCCTTGGAATCCCCATTGACCAGGGTTGGTAGACACTGGGCTGGCTTGATTTCCTGAATTAACGCCATCTGGATGGCTCGTGTTCATTCTCTGCTCTATCCCATGGTGGCCCTGCTAATTGCAAATGTAACCATCTCATTCTCCTGCTTGAAGGCTCTACAGATGCCCACAGCTCTCAGGGTAAAATCCAAACTCCTTCCCATGGCTTTTGAGGGTCCCCAGGGTTTTAAGAGGTGGGCAGGGTAATTAAGCTTTAGACCGGGTGAATTTGGGTTCCAGTCTAAGATGCCCAACTTACTATGAGTTAGTCTTGGAGAAACTGCGGTACCTTCCTGAGCCTCAGATTCCTCATCTGTAAAATGGGCACCGGAAATGTGATGCTCCTATGTCCAGAAGCTTCCAATAAGTAACATCTCTGTGGCCCCTGAAAACTTTCTTATCACCCATCTCGCACCTACTTGTGTCCTTTGCAGCTAGCACTTGTAGATGACTGGGAAGCTAGGTACTATTTCATGCCTGCCTGCCTTTGCTGATATAGTGCCCTCCACCTGGAACACTCAGTCTGTGACTGATTGCCTGGCCGACTACTAACCCTGTAAGACCCAGCTCAGGAGTCACTTCCTCTGAGAAGCCCTCTGTGACTCTCCTCCTGTTGGTTGCTTCTTTCTCTGTGTGTGTGTTAGTCGCTCAGTTGTGTCTGACTCTTGCAGCCCCATGGACTGTAGCCCTCCAGGCTTCGCTGTTCATGAAATTCTCCAGGCAAGAATACTAGAGTGGGTTGCTATTCTCTTCCCTCCAAATCACCACCAACAGCATCGCTACACTTTCCGAGGTCTGTCTACCCTCCATGCCCCAGACACCTGGTGGGTCAGAGAAGGTCCTCTTACCTTTTGAACCTCAAGGGTCTGGCTCAGAGTCAGACACCTGCAAGCAAGACATATGAGAAAGTCTTGGCTCACCCCACCCATCTAGTCTGACTTGATTCCTTTCCCTTTCTCTCTCTCAGGATGGGGAAATGGGGTGGAGCCTCCCTGTACCAGGCGCTCACTTGCTCAGGGCTCGGGGGTGGGTCTCTGGCTCAGCTCCAGCCCAGGCCCCCTGCTGGAGGGTGGGCACAAAGGCATATGTGATGGACAGCTAGAAGGGGGCCAGGCTGCCCCCAATGGAGACTCCCGGTGTACCTAGTCACTCCTGCTCCCCACTCAAGAGGTGACTTGTGCCATCGCGCTTGCTGCGAGCCCGTCTTCCATTACCTCATGCCCTGGCGACACCTCCCGGCTCACTGGCCAGGCTTGTGTTCAGGGCATCATCTTCCCCTCCCATCAGTGCCCTCGCCGAAGCAGTGAGCATGGGGAGCACCACCCCCCCAGCCACGCTTTTGTCCCCAGGCTGTAGGGAATCTGGCCTATACTTTTTAGGCTCCAGGCATGGGGGGTGTTTAGGACCCAGCTGAGAAGGATCTGAGCCCACCTTTCACGGTCATGAGAAGATCTGACATTTCCTCAGTGCCCGGCGTGTGCCAGGCTCTGGGCTAAGTGTTTCCCACACTTTAGTCTCATCTAACTTTGCAACTTTAAGAGGTAGAGACCTAACTATCCTCACCTCTGTTCTACAGATGAAGCACAGGGAGGTTAAGTAACTTGCCCAAGATCACACAGCCAGCAATGCTGGAATTTGAACTGGAAAGTTGGACAGTAGAACATGTGCTCTTGTAAGTGGCGCAATGCTTCCCATTCTATAGTCACAGAAACTGAGGCCAGAAGAAGACGGAATTGTCCTACACAGCAGGACATCAGAGAACATGTATTCGCTGATGAGAAAAAGTCTGGGCTTCGGTGCTCTGTGACAACCTAGAAGGGTGGGATGGGGTGGAAGGTGGGAGGGAGGTTCAAGAGGGAGAGTGATATGCATACCTATGGCTGATTCAAGTTGATGTGCGGCAGAAACTAACACAACATTGTAAAGCAATTATCCTCCAATTAAAAAAAAAAAGTCTGGGCTTCCCCTGACCACCGCAGAAACTGTACCCTACCTTTCATAGCTGGACTCTGAGATCACCCAGATCTGGGTTTAATCCTGGATGAGTGACCTTGGCCAAGTGACTTCACCTCTTGGAGCCTCGGTTTCCTCACACGTGACATGGCGCCGGCCTTCCGCCTCTCGTGCAATCGTGTGGGGTGTGAAGGGGAGGGTGACTTGCAGGGGAGCCAGGAAGATCATTCCGGTCACTCCATCCCCTTCCAGCCAGGACTGGAGACGTGGGCAGTAGGAACACAAGCAGAGCAGAGGCTGAGGCTGAGGAATGGAGGGTGAAAGACAAAAATGAACTGGGGAGGTGGGGGAGTTCCACCAAAGGGCTAAAGAAGACCGCCATTCTAGCTTAGTCCTGGGTGTGGTGGAGTGGTGAGGCAGAGACCCTTGAAGTCAAATAGCAAGGCTCCAATCTCGGCTCCACCACTTACTAGGTCTTACAGCTTGGGCAAATTACTTAACCTCTCCGAGTTTCTGCATCCCCATCTGTTCTGCGGATTAAATGAAATTCAGACCGAGCAGCCGACGTGTTTGCCACATGGCCCTCTGACACAAGGACGGTCACGTTTCTCTGTTCTAAGTCACATTAAATCTGGCTCCATCCCCAGTTGGCTGGCAGGATAGTCAGTCTTGGCTTTTTAGGGGTACAGAGTGGGGAGGAGCTTTGTTTCCCTAAAGCGGTGAAGAATTCTGGTAACGTTATGCAGCGCAAACATCAGACCCAGGCATCAGGTCTTCCTCACTTCTCCAAAGTTCCCAGGTCTGATGGAGGGCAAGGGCTTCTCTGCTCATGACATTAACTTCCTCGATGCCCATCTGGGCCATGGAAACTTCAAGGGCTTCTGACACCAAAGCAAGACAAGATCACCTTCATGGGTGTCTGACCTGTGCTATTACACATGGCCCTGTGCTCAGAAGGGCCCGGCTCTGGGTTTAATGTTCTTGTCACCATCTTGCAATTCTGAATACCTTTTGAATGAATGATCTGCATTTTTACTTTGCAGTGGGCCCTGCAGATCACATAGCTGGACCTGCTCCAAAGGTCCAGTCATGGTTGTTCTCATTGGAGACGGTACTCCCCAGGGGCCATTCGTGGGGGTAGGAGACCCCTGTCTGCTACATGTGGTGCCCACTGCCCTCCACCGCATACCCATCTTTGCAAATCTCACCCCCTTCACTTGGAACCAACCCCTTTCAGACAAGCAAGTTCTTAGTGTCTCCAATCCTAACATTTTGAAAACAGCAAAACCCCTTATCTCTCTCATGGACCAGGGATATCTTCATTCTCTAGGGGACAAAGCACCATTTCCTTCTTGAAAGGGAAAAAGAGGGAAATCCTCTTATCATTTCATGGTCAGCATCCATGAGCCTCTCACATAGCTCATCCCTCCACCAGAGAATTCGCCCCTGAGCGCTGGGTAATCATAACTCCCTTCTCAGTCCACATGATGAGGTTGGTGGGGATTCATGCTCCCATTTTACATATGAATAAACTAAGGCCCAGAAGGTTCAGAAACTTGCTAAAGATCACACAGCCTCCCAGCTTCCCTCTCTTTTCAAAATTTCTACAGTGTAGCAAATGTGTTAGTTGCTCAGTCCCGTCTTCCTCTTTGCGACCCCAGGGAGTATAGCCCACCAAGCTCCTCTGTCCATGGAGTTCTCTAGGCAAGAATCCTGGAGTGGGTAGCCATTCCTTTTTAGACCTAGCCAAAGAGGGGAGGATATGGGGCAAGAGTGGCACAGTTATTGTTGGTGTAAACTTTCAGTCCTCAAAATTAAAAGCCTTGGCTCAGTTTGTAACTGAGAGAAATCTAGACTGTGCCCTGTTATAGACCTAATCTATGACAAGAAAGTGAAGGTCTAAAGAGCTAACATCCTTTGTTCCTCACAACAGCTCTGTGAGGTGATATGTTCCTGCTCCCTTTTACCAGATGAGAAAACTAAGGTTTGAAGAAGCTCAGAATTGCACTCTCGCTTGAGGTTACACACAGCTCAAGAATCAGAAGCTGGGCAGGTATTGTCAGTTACAGCCCAGGAAGAAAACCTCAAGCTGCACCGTTCATCAGCTAGGAAGCCGAGAAGTGGCTTCTCCTAGCTCCATCGTGCTCTGCGATCGGGAAGACTCTCGTGGGAGATGCTGCGGTGCTCAGAGGATGGTTTCAATTTTCCAGCCATGGTCTGACCACTCATGTTTTTGAAAATTAAAAATTAAATCTTGGCTCCGAACCCAGAGCAAGAAAGCGGCTTTCTGCTGTTGGAGCCCTGCCCACTCGCCCTCATGAACTGGGGTTCGATATTGTGAGGGAAACAGCCATTTCAGCTGCCAACCAGTATATCATCCTCCCTGCAGCCCTTGAACCCAAGAGTTATTGCTGGGGCTGAGAGCTGGGCGGCTTCACCCTGGCGTTGATGAATTGAGAAGGCCTGGACATTCAGAGAATCTTTCAGAAATTCTGTGGGGGGCAGGATGGAGCTGGGTGCTGCGGGAAACTTGCCAATGAATGTGGGGTCAGACCATGAGGATGCTTATCCAGATGAGAGTCTGCAGCAGGAGCCCCGTGCCCTTGGGACAAGAGGATCTTGCAGACAATGCTCCTGCAGGAACTCCTGAGTCTCTCACAACTTCTTCCTCTGCCTGAAAGTGGAATCTCAGCCCCATGCAGTCGGCTCTACCTCTGAATAGTCCTCAGATCTGTTCACCCACCCGCTCTCGGCCTCCCTGCCCTCTGTTTTGCCCCCTCCACCGGGGCCGGGGCCCAACTACACTTCTGTATGAAAAACTTCCAGGGGGTCCCTGCTGCATAACCCTGACACATTTGAGGGTTCGGCTATGGCTTGGCTCCCTCCAGCCTAACCTCTTGCTATTTTTTTCCATGCCAGCCATGCCAACCCAGGAGAAGTTCCCTGAATATGCCATGATCTCTCCCACCTCTAGGCCTCTGCTTCTTCTGCCCTCTGCCTGGGATGCCCTTGCCCCTTCTCTGCCCAGAAAGGTCCTGCTCATCCATCTCAGCTCCACTGCAGTTTTCTTGGGTGCCTCCCTCACGCTGGCAGAAGTCAGCGTTTGCTTTGCAGTGGACAGGAGCCCCCTGAAGACAGGGCCTGGCTTCCAGGTTCTGTGCCCCAGGTTCCCAGCGCCGCATGTTTGTCAAATTAAAATCAAAGGAAATACTCTTTTGTGCATCTCCCAGGACTCCAGTCCAGCTGCCGTGGGGTTGAAGTGCCAGAAGTAGAAAAGGAAGAAGGGGAAATTCTCTCATCAGAATGACACACTGAGATCAGATTCTGATCAATACTTTTTGGTTCAATTTAAGTATTTCTTGAGCACATACTGTGGGGTCTAGGCTCCGTACGCAGCTCTGGGCTAGCTGTGGTTTGATTGGGCACTTATGGGAGGTGCCAAGAGACACTGCTTCCTGTGGGGGAGAGATGAAAGGAGAAGAATCAACAAGTTAGTGAGCAAATAAACGTGCAATTACAAACTGGGATAGGGCATGAAAGGGGAAGCTACAGGCTGCAAGAGAGTAGAGGGGCCTACTAGGATGGTGAGGTCAGGGCTGGCTGGGGGAGCTTCCTCAGCTATGCTGAGGTGCAGAGACCTTGAGGAAGGGTTTTCCAGGCCGAGTGGCCAGCCTTGGCAAAGGCTGGGAGGGGGAAAGTGCTTGGTTCTTGGGGGGACAGAAGAGGGGCTGGCATAGCTGGAGTGGAGTGAGGCAAGAGCAGGGGCAATGTGCACAAGTGCCTGCAGGCTCTCCTCGCGTCTTCCTTGGTGCTCAGGTCCTTGCTTGCCCTGAAGACCCTGGTCTTTGAACAGAAAGCTGCTTTCTTGGGAGGTGTGTGGTGCTGGCTCCTTGCATCCTTTATCTCACAGTGGGCTGTCTATTCTGTCCACCATTCTGTGCAGGGGGCCGGGAGGCCACGCCCAGTAGCAAGCTCGTTCTCCAGGGCCCGGAAGGAACGAGGCGTTTCCAGGTTTGGCCTTGGAGTTGGTATCTCCATGAGATCCCATCCTCAGGAGAGACGCAAGCACACTGCAACCCTGGGGAATGCAACCAAGGAATGCTGTAAGTGTCCCCCTGGGTGCTGGGTGACAAGAGGAGGAAGGCTCCCCAGACACCCACCAGGCAGAGGAGGGCAGTCTAGCTTAGTGCTTAAGAGACCACTGCCTGGGTGTGAAGACACATTTCACCATGTGACTATCAATAATCGTGAGTAACTGACTTGACCACTTGCCACCCTCCTTTCCTGTAAAGGAGAAAATGGGACATAGGGTCAACATGAGATGAAATGAGTTAATGAATGTCAAGTTCTTGAACAGTGCCTGGCTCACAGTAACAGTTCAATAGGCTTCAGATATTATTGCTTTTATTATGATTAGGCCATGCCATGTGGCATGTGGGATCTTAGTTTCCCAACCCAAGATTGAGCCCATGCCCTCTGCAACTGGAAGCACAGAGTCTTAACCACCGGACTGCCATGAAGTCCTCTTTTTTCTCTGTCGTTAATAACCAGGCTTCAGGTGTCTGGGGAATTGCCCACATCCCGCCAGCAGAGAGCGATGCGTGGAAAGGCCACAAGTCCTTCCCTGAAATGTGCGCCACAGTTTGACATCCGCGTGTCTAAGGCGTATTTGCTTTGTTGTACCCAGCCGCTGGTTCCCCAGGGAAAATTCTCACTGAGATTTATTGGGTACATGGACAGGTAGATATACCTGTTTATTTCTTCCTTCCCTCTAGCGTTTCCACCCAGGGAAGGTTGGGTGCTGTAATGGAAATCCAAGGTTTATGTTCTCATTAAACTCCATGAACAACCTGATCCTGTTTGCATCCATGTACATTTCACCCAGTTATCAAACTATCTGCCTTAACAAAACCAAAAAATTTTTAGAAATTCTTAAGCCCTTTTTATTGTTTGTTTTCCCTACAGCAGTTTTCCTCTGATTTAAAATCATGTGATTCCAGTGAAATATGATCCATATGTTTCTGATTCATTTCCTGATTAACTAATGATTGTAAAAAATGGCTTTGAAATGACAAACTTTAGTACAAAGTCTCCGCATCATTATTATTAACACTTAGACATCAAATGGCTCTTGTGAAAGATTTTGGCTCAGGGGCTTTTCTGGTCAAGTTTCTTTTTCTTTTTTTTGAATTCTCAGTGGCTGCTGCTGTTTCTCTTTTTCTCTCACTTCCTCCACTTCCTCGTCCTCCTTTTTTTCCTCTTTTGCATTTTTTGGTGAGGATTCATTAGAACTTGAGTCCTGGAAACTTACTTGAGATTTCGATTTATCCTGGTGAATAAAATTGCTTGTAAACTCACCTAAACAAGCCCAAGTTCCCATCACACAAAACATTCATGGCCTAGGGACATCCCTATCAATCCAATGGTTAAGCCCTCACCTTCAAATGTAGGGAGTGTGGGTTTGATCCCTGGTTGGGAGCTAAGATCTCACATGCCTTGCAGCCAAAAAACCAAAAAACATAAAAAAGAAGCAATATTGTAGCAAACTCAATAAGGACTTAAAAAAAGAAAAAAGGTCCACATTAAAAAAACAAAAACAAAAAAACCCTTAAAAACACTCATGACCTAAAAACCTGGGCAAACTTAGGTGAAGCTGTTGCAGGAAGAGACACACCTTCTAAGCCTGAAAGGGGGCTCTGGTATAGCACTCGAGAAATGACTTGTCCAGGGAGACACATATGCTGAGAAAGCAAGAGACTTCACTGGGAAGAGGCGCCCAGGCAGAGAGGAGGAGAGTAAGGGGACTCGATGGGCTGCTCTGCCATATTGCTCGCAGTCTCAGGGTTCACAGTGATGGAATTAGTTTCCGGGTTGTCTCTGCTCAATCATTCTGACTCAGGGCCCTTCCTTGTGGCGCACGTATTGCTCAGCCAATATGGATGCCAGCGAGAAGGATTCTGGGAGGTGGTAGGACATGTGATGTCTCCTTTTGACCTTTCCTGAATTCTTCCAGTTAGTGGTGGCTTATTAGTTCCCTGTTCCTTAGCAGGACCTCCTGTTGTAAAATAACGCACGCAGATGGTTACTACAGTGCCTGACCAGGGTGGGTGGTTTCAGTCAGTGCGCTTTCCCTAACAAAGCAAGTGGGAGCAGGTAGGACATTCAAAGCATATTCAGGTTAAAAACAAAACTCTAAGATTTCAAACCTGGGAATCAAGTCATCCGGGGATATATTTTTGAGATATTTAAAGAAGAAGAAGAAGAAGAAGAAAAAAGACTAGGGATAATGGTTGAATTTTATGTGAGAAAATTTATTTGTTCAAAAGTAAAAAGTTAAGGGATCCAAGGTCAAGGATGGATTTTTGTCTTCTTGTTTATTTTTATCCTGCATTCTTCCTTCTCGCCACATCACGCCCTTTGCCAAGTGCAGTGGAATTTTCTCTCCGTTGGCCCTCTCCCATCAACCCCGTGTCCTCTGTCTCGCCACAGCCCTTCTGTCTCTCACCAGAAATGGAGCCGTCACATCCACCTCTTCCCACTGGTCTCCTGGCCTCCATCCCCTCTGATGCTTGAAACCTGTCCACAGTCATGGCTTGTGTTTCTGAGCACTTCCAACGGACCATCTCTGTGCTCATCATGGGTCTGCCTTCAATCCTGCAGAGACTGGGGCATACCCTCCCCATTTCACAGAGGAGGACACTGAGAGGGAGTCTCCCCTCCCGGCAGGGCGGGAGGTCCAGCCTAGAGCCCTTGCCCTTGTTTATCAGGCCCTCCCTCCCCAGGAGCCTGACAGGCAGTTCAGCTCTGGAGCGTGGCCCCCAGGCCTGCAGGCCCCGGCCTGTCCCCCTGCAGCTGCATTTCACACTGCTCCCCCACGTGCTCTCTGGCCTCCAGCGCTGCCAGACACTTCTTCATGCGTCCACAGTCAGACACAGGCTGTTCCCTTGGAAGGAGGTGCACTTCTCCCAGTCCCAGCTCTGCTCAGCGCTCCTCTGCCCGTCGCTTAGGACCAAGCTCCCTGCAGGAGTCCTTCTCTGAACCGCCGTGGCCTGACCTACCTCGGGCTGGCATTGCCCATCTGCCAACTCAGCCTCTGCTATTCCTTCTCCACTGCCAGCACTGCTCCGTGCTGAGGCTGGCTCTCTCCTTCAGTTTCACGAGTGAGTGGTTGACCCAGACCTGGCCAATAGCCAAGCAGTGATTCCACCTCTGACCGTGGGAGACAGTAGCGCATCACTCCAGCAACTCCAAAGACACTCCATTCCAGGGACTTCCCTGGCAGTTCAGTGGCGTCGATTCCGGACTTCTACCACAGAGGCTATGGGTTCAGTCCATGGAGGGGGAACTAAGATTCTGCATGCCACACAGCCTAGCCAGAAAATAAACAAACAACAACAACAACGACAAAACTCTAAGACTAAAGTCAAACAAAGACTAAAGTTCAAGCTAAGGTCAAGGCCAGAAAAGCGCAGACTGAAGCTGGGGAGAGATTCCTGTTAGGTGTCTTTAGTTCCTGGATCAAGCCATGCTCAAAGCCATTCCCTGAGCTTATCTAAAACACGAGCCAATTACTCTCTGCCCCACACTGCCAGTCTGAGTGGGACTCCTGTCACTTGCCATGAGTCACAAAGAGTGCATCATCCATGATGACAATTCCCTCTCCTGTGCAACCTCAGGGCCAGCGTTCGCATCCATCGTCCCTACCCTCACCCAGCTGCAATTTGGGTACATTCACGTGTCTCTGCTCCTGGACTCGGAGCTTCTTGGGAACAAGGACTGTACCTTCTGGATCTCTGTTGTCTTGGCCTGTGATGAGAAGCAGCATAAACTTGGCAATTATAGTCATGGATTTTGAAGTCAATCAGACTCAGGTTCAAGTTCTGGCTCTGCCACCCACTGACTGTGCAGCTTCGGCCACTCTACCTCCTTGAGTCTCAATTTCCTGAACACTCATTATAAAGGGTCACTGGAAAGAATGAGGGAATTTCCTTAAGTCAGTGCCTGGCCTCTGTGAGGCATTTCCTAAGTGGTAGCTATGATGACTATTACGTGCGGGTCCCGTGGAGGCAATCCTATGGAAATCACAGACAAGTCTCGGCAGTGGTGCAGTCCAGGGACCGGCGTGCACATGAGCATCCCCAACAGTTGCCCTAAGCGCTGGCAGCATTGTTGCTGGACACCTGGAGACTCCGGCTGGGACAGGTTTAGGAGCACGGGAGGAAATGGACAGCTCCTTTCAACCCTCCCCTGAGGCCACAGCAGTTCACAAGCTGGGAATGGGCATGGGAATGTGGGCAGAAGACAGTCTACCCTCCCAAAGGCTCTCCTAAGGACTAGCACCCCTACACCCTCACTCCAGACTCAGACTGAGGGTTCCTAGATCTGGGGAGAAGTGCATGGTTAGAGCTCAGGTGCTGGACTCAGGCAGGCCTGGGTTGTAACCTTGACTCTCCACTTCCCCAGCTGTGTGTCTGTAGGGAAGTTACTTATCCTCTCTGAACATCTGCTTCCTGAGCTGCAAAATGAGTTGTTTACAAGAAAATTGAGATTGTAGTTTAAACTCTTAAACCAGTGCCAACAAGGATTATTATTAAGGATTAAAACAAACTCTGTGAGGATTCCAAGCCGCTGCTGTCCTGTCACCTGGGTAGCCATTTGGAGTTTGAATTCAGCAAGTGTCTGAATTAACGATAGGCCTGCAGGGCTTCAGCTCAGCCCCTTCCCCCTAGGGCACTGTGGTGGTGGAAAGCATGGATGCTAGAGTCCAGCTATACCCCTCTAAATTCAAGCTACTCCACTGCAAGCTACTCAACTTCCCCATGCCTCAGTTGCCTTGCCTGCAAAATGGGAATCATAACAGCATCTACCCAATTGGGTGGGCTTGAGGGTTAAACGGTTAAATATGAGCAAAATACTTGAACTGTGCCTGACCCATTGCAGGTGCTCAGTAAATATCAACTGTTAGTAATTTCTAGCATAATATAGTGAGTGCCCATCGCATTAGGAGACCTCCATCTCAGATGGAGGAACATGTGCTTGTCCTATGTATGTGAATAGTCTAAACGGGGGCCATAGTGATTCATAACAATAATGACATAGTGAGTTTTAAAGCAGGAGTGGCCAAGTTGCCTTGACTTGTTCAGTCACCAAGTCGTGTCCGACCATTTGTCACCTCGTGTACTGCAGCACGCCATGCTTCCCTGTCCATCACCAACTCCCAGAGTTTGCTTAAACTCATGTCCATTGAGTCGATAATGCCATCCAACCATCTTGTCCTCTGTCACCCCCTTCTCCTCCTGCCTTCGATCTTTCCCAGCATCAGGGTCTTTTCCAGTGAGCCAGCTCTTCACGTCAGGTGGCCAAAGCATTGCAGCTTCATCGTCAGTATCAGTCCTTCCCAGGAATATTCAGGGTTGATTTCCCTTAGGACTGACTAGCTTGATCTCTTTGCAGTCCAAAAGGATTCTCAAGAATCTTCTCCAGCACCACAACTTGAAAGCATCAATTCTTCGGCATTCAGCCTTCTTTATGGTGAAGGGCAAAAAGGCAAAGTACCAGGAGTTCTTGGACCAGACTCCTGCTTGCCGTAGAGCAGGTGGATCCAGGCCCTGAGAAAGTGGGTTTCTTTTGTGTGGTCTGCCCAGAAGAATAGCCCTCAAACCCAGTCTTGGCCATATGGGTCTGATAGAGGCTGGCACTTATCACATCCCACTTTCCAAGCAGGGGGATGAGAGGGAATATGGCCAAAGCTCAGAAATGATTTGTCCAGGGATGAGCATATGACCAAATCAGGGCCCCTTGCTGTGACTTTTCTTACTGGAGATGATGGGGAAGAGCTGTCTTTTCTGTACGCCTGAAACTGCCTGGGCCATGCTTGCAGCTTTATGGGGGAGCTGATCTGAGGGAAGGCAGCCAACATAACCTGGGGCAGTAGAGGTGCGAGGGAGAGAGGGCATGGAGAAGGGGGAAATGGGGAGTGGACTGGGGAGGGTGGGAGGGAGTGAGGAAGGAGACAGAGAGAAAGTCCTGAAGTTCCTTGTGTTTCCTGCTGATCGTTCCTTCTCGTGGCTCAGTTACAGGACCCAACACATCTCCTGGGTTGCTTCAGGTACCATGCTTCATAAACTCAAAAATGCCATTGACTCTAAGTTGCACCATTATTTAACATATCAATGAACTGCCAAAGGATTGAAAGGCATGATGATCAAATGTTAGGTTGGGGGAGAAGGGGTGTGCTTGAAGAGATGAATATAGTAGTCCAGAGTGGGCTTCTCTCACAAAAGAAAGAATCCAACTCATTCATGCGCCCTTCCTCCTACCCTGGACACTTGTGCTGGGCACAGAAGGCCTGTGGTGACTTCACTTCTTATGGGATTTTGGAGGGAGGAGAAGGAAGGAAGAAAAGCGGCCTCTACAGCTTTGGAAGTGGAAGAACGAGGTGCAAAGGCTCCCATCTCATAAATAGCCAAGTTGTGAGCTCTGGGCTGAGGCAAACAGTGGAAAGTCTAAGGAAGCACCTACTGTATGCTGGAGAGACTCATTTTTCACATCAGCCCTTGCAAGAGTGTCTCAGGTTTACAGACGAGGAAAGCAGGACCTGCTCCGACCCACTCGCTGGGCCAAGGTCAGGCAGCAGATGCCACATGGCCGAGATCGCAGTGCGTCCCAGCATACAGCATCCTTTCCCACCTAGGGCTTAGCTGACTCCATGTGTTTGGTTCTATTGATCCCGAAAATTGTCAGACAAGACACAGGTACTTCCCTGGTGGTCTGGTGGTTAAGAATCTACAACACAGGGGATGTGGGTTCAATCCCTGGGGACTGAAGTAAGATGTGGGGAAGTAAGATCCCGCATGCCATGAAGTAGCTAAGCCTTCGTGCCATAACTAGAGTGCCTGCATGACACAGCTAAGAGCCGATGCAGCCTAATAATTTTTTTTAAAAGACACACTCCCATGAGAAGAGAAAGCAAAAGTGTGACAGGGCAATGCTGTCCCTGTGTGACCAAGAACAGTGCTCTTCTCCCAACATTCCTAGAAATTTAGGGGGAAATTTAGGGGCCAGCCACTGATCTCTCCCCACAGCCATCAGCTGTCCCATTTTCATCTGAATGTCTCTAGGTATAAGGAGAGGATGCAAGGTGCTGAGGGCTGTCATTAGCTCATGGCATGTCACTTCCCTCTATGGACCTCAATTTCCTTGGCTCTAAAATGACAGTGGTGAACACTAGATCAGCTCACCTTGAAGGGCTCTTCCAGCGTATATACGAACCTCATCATTGTTTTCCAAGGCATATGTGAACCTCCGTCACTATCTTCGCTGAAGCATTTTGTGATTTGTAGAGATCTCAGTAGACCCTCTGACCCAGCAGTCCTCAACTGGCGCTTCTCCTGGTGCACCTGTTCCACGGGGGCCACACACGTGTCCTCCCACGCACGGTCCCATGGGGGACTCCCACGTTTTATCCCCTCCCTCGCACTCAAGACAGCACATGAGCATGCAAATGAGGAGGGATAACATTGTCGAAGGGCTAACCCTGGAGAAACTAAGTTCTCTGATTTTTAACTCAAATCCCGTGAAATACCAGGGCTTTGTTATTAGCACATAATTACCTTGCCAGGTTTCTTCCAACTGATTCTGACCCACAAGGTTGTCTAGACACAGTGGATCAAAGCCGCAGCTGTCTTAAGTCCAAGGGGAGACAGCCCTGGCTTTAGATTTACCAAGGAGCAAAAGCAGATGGTATTTTAATAGCTGGTATCAAAATTCCTCCTAAGAAGAGAATTATGTTTTAACATTGACTGAATCAAAGGAGGTAGGATGCTGAGGGTCCTGGAGAGGGCGGGGCGCTTCTGAGAGGAGACCTTGGTTACCCATCAGAGACGGGGATGGGGGTGGGGGTGGGGGGTGAGTGGAGAGGTGAGGGGAGAGGCGGGGAGTGGAGGAAAGGAGAGGAGAGGGGTGAGGACATGAGTCAGCAAGAGGAGGGAAGGTTCTGCTGTGTTGGGTGTCTCTCCGCCCTGTAATTCCCAAATATTCAGATGCTCCTCTAAACTTACCTGTGTATATGTGTGTGCGCGCATGATGAATTCAGCAGCACGATGATGCTCTCAGGCCACACACATATACACAGAGTATGGAAGCCAAGAAGGAAGCAGATGATGAGACTTCAAACCTCTGAAAATGTGCAGAAACCCCAGAAAGTTCTAAACTGCTCCAGCATTGGGCCTGGGGGTTTCAGGCAGTCCTAGTTAGACCTATGTAGCTATCAAACCTACTCCCCATCCGACATGTAGGTTTTCACCCATTTTACAGATGGTGAGACAAGAGGGCTTGTCAAAACTCAGCAAAAGTGGTGCATTCCTTCCATTGGGTCCTGATTACATATATGTGTTCCCTGTGGGTTCCTGATCCTAAGTTTCTTTATCTTCTCTCAAGTCCTAGCTTATTCACCAACTTAGTAAATCCCTAGATAATCCTAGCTTCTGTCCTTCCTCAGCATTTAGGCATTTAGGTTTTTATTTTGAAATAACTTTAAGTTTACAAAAGAGCTGTCAAGATAGTAAGAGAGTCCCCACAAACCCTCTACCCAGCTTCCCCTAAGGTTAACATCTTTCATAACATTTATCTCAACTAAGAATGTTGACATCCCCTGTAAACAAAGCTACTCACAGTGCATTGACTTTATTTGAATTTTGCTAGTCTTTCCCCCTAGGGTCCTCTTTCTCTTGCAGGCTCCCATCCAGGACACCACGTTGCATTTATTCATCATATTGCCTTGGTTTCCTCCAATTTGTGAAAGCTCCCCAGTCTTTCCTTGCTTTGCATGACACTGAATACCATACTGGTTGGCTCTCTGTTAATGCATTTATTGATCCACCTGGTTGACCCATCAGTTCATGGTGTCAGACTCTATGCCAGGCACTGGGGGCTCAGAAATGAATCAGGAGAGGTGCCTGACCTCAAGGAGCTCACAGACAAGGAGACTGTCAGAGCTAGAGCATGAAATCAGAGTGATAAAAGCACGGTAGAGGAAGGCCCAGCATCTCCAGGAATGACATTGTCATCAGCAGGGTCCAAAGTGCAAAGGGGATGGAGGTGTGGGAGGAAAGGCTGAGTGCCTCTCCTTTTGTCTTTCTGAAAAGCCCTTAGCAAACTTTTCCTTACATCTCCTTGGCCAGAATCAAATGTCCAGTCCTAGATCAATCACTGAAAAGAAGAAATGGAAGGGCCGAAACTGGCTTAGAACGATCCAGACTAACTTTTGGAAGCAGAGCACCATCGGGATACTGTTTTCTGAGGAAGAGGCCAGAATGGTTCTTGGATGGGTACCTGCCGCAGGCCCTTCAGTTGCTCTGGAAGTTTTTCACTGGGTAAATAATACTGCCTTAAACAGTCTTTTGCATAAAGATTTTCCCACATTTAAAATGGTCTCCTGGATTTCCCTGGTGGTCCCGTGGTTAAGAGTCTGTCTACTAATGACGGGGACACGGGTCTTGACTCCCAGGCAGGGAGGACACCACACGCTTCAGAGCCTCAGTGCCCACGCGCCTCAGCTTCTAAAGCCCGCACGCCGTAGGCCTGAGCTCTGCGACAGGAGAAGCCGGGGAACGGGAGCTCCAGGAGCAGTCCCTGCTCCGAGCAACCAGAAGAAGCCTGCACAGCCGCAAAGACCCAGCGCGGCAAGGGAAATTACTTTTAAGAATAAATAAAAATAAGACGGCTTCCTTGGTAAGGTGGTCGGACACACACACATACACAAACACACACACACACAGATGCACACACCTCAGTGTTCCCTTAGCCAGGTTTTATCTTGGGGATTGAGGCTGGAGGCACTGAGTCAGAGGAATTATCAGCGTCTCAGTGCCCCGGAGCTGCGCCTGCCCTCTGGCTAGCTGTCACAGGTCTCTGTCTTAGCCGATCACCTGGAGTGTGTGAGTGGCTGGCCAGGGTTAACAATTTTTGGCTGTGTGCCTTGGGACAGACTATTATCAGCTGATAAAGACAATCTGATTACTTCCATATTTTCCCTTTTCTACTTTTATTTTGGCTTATCCTTGGAATATTTTTTGAGCTCTAGTCTAGTCTAGTCAAAACACTCCAGCCAATCCCAACCTCAGAGTGCAAAAACCCAACTTAAACAATTTAGAACAAAACCTTAAGTCAACCAACAGACCTGATTTTTCTATTAGCCACTTCTCTGGAAATCCTCCAACATGCACTTTAAATTAGGGACTGGATTAAACCTCACTGCTGCCCACCAGGAGCTGCACCAGGAACCAGATTTAATGAACCTCGACCATTAGATTCCCAGAAGTGAAATCTGTTGGTCAAATGGCATGATAATCATTGAGTTCTGTGTTAGTTAGGATAGGTATTGCTAGCTGCGATAGAAGAGAAACTCTAAATTCCAATGACTTAACCTAGTAGAAATTCCTATCTGGTGCAGTAAAGTCTCATCAGCAGTTCTTGGCCAAACAGCCTTCCAGGTGGTGATTCAGGGACCCAGGATCCTTGTCTCTTGCTGCACATCCTCCATGGAAGATCTATGGCCCCAGACCCTCTCCATTCGCCCAGTGCATAGGGAAAGACAGTCTATAGGATTGTGTGTGGGACCTGGGCATGCACTCACCATCTTTACTCACCTAGAGGCCAGGACTCACATGAGCACACCAGTGCAAGAGAGGCCAAGCAAGGGAATCTAGTTGTGTGCCCAGGAGAAAAGGAATAATCTACTACTTTTGTCAAAGACACCTACCTGTGCTAAGTGCTTTAATACATTACTTTGTATGGTGGGTATTAGATCCCTAATTTAGTGGAAGAGAAAACTGGGACTCAGAGGGGCACAATAGCCCTGCCCAAGGCCACACAGCTAGTAAGCGACAGAATAAAACTATCTTCTACATCATCTGTAATTCCTTTCATGTTTAGGTATTTAATCCACTTGGAATCCACCTTTTCACGTGCTTTAAGGTGGGGGTCCAGTTTCATTTTTCTCCAGTTTTTCCCAAACCATATGGTAGATAATTTTTTACAACACCTGATGCAATAAATCTTTTTTTCAAAAGGTTTAGGCTGATTTACATTCTTATTGTTGTGCAAGAGCACCAATTTCACTTCACCCTCTTTAACACTAGGCATTATTATCATTTTTAAAATCAGTTCTCTTTGAAGACAGAAAAGTGGTAACAAATTTATTGGCTTGCCAATGAGATTGCTTTCTCCCTTTTATCCCCCAGTATACTTCTTCCTTTGTGAATTATTTATTTGAATTCTTTTTTCATTTGTCTAGTAGGTCTGGCTAACTTCCTCGTCTCTCTCTGTACATATATACATATATACAGTATGAGTTCTTTATATAATAGAGATATGATGCCTTTGCCAGGCATTTTGACTGCATACATTTTCCTGTCCTTTTTTATGTACAGATGTGCTACATTTTTCTGTAGTCAATTCTGTCCATCTCTTTCTTTGTGATCTTTTCTGATGCATCTAAGTTTAACCAGCTTTTTCTCCCTAGAGGTCTGATAAATATTCAAATCTTTTCCCCTCTATGGTTTGATTTTTTAAAAAATATTCCATTCTTCAGCACATCTGGAATGCATTTCAGCCTGTGGTATGATACAAAAGGTTTATAATTTGCAAGAGGAGGGAGCCTCATTTACACTTGCAAGTTTCCTTCTCTCCCTTCTTGAGCTGCTTCTCTTTTCCAGGCCAAAAAGCAAAGATACCATAAGTTATAGGAAGGCAGGCAAGGCTGTGGGTATTTCCTCCTAATTAAAGAGATTATTGTTGTTGTGCATAATTAAACATTTACTGTATAGGAGAGTTCTCTGTGCTTTGTGCTTTGCACAACTTATGGCACTAGAATGAGTCATCACACATCCCTATGAGATAGAAATTATTACCCCTATTTTACAGATGAGGAAAACTGAGGTTTAAGTAACTTGCCCAAGATCACACACTAGGGTGATTGTTATTTTTTTCTTCACTTCCTCTGGTTATTCATGAACTTGCCTTCTAGTTGTTCATTTAAAATGTGCTTGTTTGCTTGAAATTAAGGTATAGATGATCAGCTTAAAAACAGAAAACCTTGAAATGTTCAAGAGTTCCCAAAGGAGAAAAGGACATTAAAGAGGACCTAGAAACTCCCCAAAGAGGTTGGCACCATTCCATTGGCCAATAACCATTGGTGTCTTGCTAAATACGAAATTGATATTATCTGGCTTTTAGAAAGATTGGTTCCAGGAATAGTAATCAAGAACTTACTCAAGTCTAAATAAATGGGGTGATCTGGCCTGGAATAGAGACTGATTTATTTTGTGTTCCTGTTTTAGAAAGATTTCTGTTTTTGTGAACCTGGAAGATCCTCAGTGAAGGGAAGGGAAGGAGGACTAAACAGAAACGAGGTGGGAAAACATGAACGAACATGAAACCCCACTAGGAGGACTGTGGCTCTTGCCACATCACTTGCTGCGCTTCAGCATCCTGTTCAACGGAACCAGGGCTTCCCTCGGGGGCTCAGCTGATGACCCGCCTGCCAATGCAGGAGACACAAGAGACCTGGGTTCAGTCCCTGGGTCAGGAAGATCCCCTAGGGGAGGAAATGCCAGCCGCTCCAGTGTTCTTGCCTGGAGAATTCCACAAGCCTGGTGGGCTACATTCCACGGGGTCACAAAGCGTCAGACATGATTGAACGCACAGGCATGCACGCAAAATGGAACTGATGGTTATAACCCCTGGTTTACAGAACTACCCATGCTAAGGACAATGTGAAACGCAATCCTTAAAACAGAATCCAGGTGTGCCATGTGTCTGGGCCTGAATTAAGAGCTAGTGCTGCCCTCTCCCAGGTGACTCCCGGAGAGGTCCAATGTTGCTGCTGTTGTTGGGTGGCCCTATGAGGACAGCACAATTATGAAGATTTGCTGACATGCTGAAATTCACCAAAGATGTGTGCTTGAAAGCAGACTAGTAAAGTCTCCTGAGTCAGGAAAAGAAGGAAGATGCTGGAGAGGCAAGGAGGGGGATATAGTTTGTGTTCAAGGTGTTTATAACAAGGTGTCTGCGTGGTCCTCTGAACAACTGGGTCAAGTCAATGTTATTTTCCCATCTGTAGATGTAGGAAGAAGCCTGAGGGATGTTCAACACCCAGCTCAAGTCCATATAGGATTCAACTCCAGGTCTTCTGGATGGTAAAGCCTGGGGGATCTCAGAGAACATGGGTGGTAAATCCCACAAGGGATCCCAGGCAGTTCTGACCAGAGAATGGGAAGGTCTTCCCTCCTAGCAAGGATGCTCAGCAAGGCTGTGGCCTTCCAAGCCAGAAGAGTGATCAGCTCCCTGAAAAGGTGGATACAGGAAGCAAGAAACTTCCTCAAAGCATGGATACAGTTTGGGTCTCTGAGCTGTGTCAGAGAAATGTATCCTCTAGGTCAGGGTCCTGATTACAGCCCTGTTTGCCTCAGTTAAACATAATCCACCCTAGGCCATTTTAGAAGAAGGCAATGGCACCCCACTCCAGTACTCTTGCCTGGAAAATCCCATGGATGGAGGAGCCTGGTGGGTTGAGTCCATGGGGTCACTGAGAGTCGGACATGACTGAGCGACTTCACTTTCATCTTTCACTTTCATGCATTGGAGAAGGAAATGGCAACCCACTCCAGTGTTCTTGCCTGGAGAATCCCAGGGATGGGGGAGCCTGGTGGGCTGCCGTCTATGGGGTCGCACAGAGTTGGACACGACTGATGTGACTTAGCAGCAGCAGCAGCAGGCCATTTTAACTTGGCAGAGCGGTAGAAAACGGATTTCAAGAACAGTTTGAGTCAAGTCATTTCTCTGTAAGCTACAAAAGAATCCAGATTTCATACTTCTTTAGGTTTAAATTGATACTTAAAGGATTTAAAACTTTCAGAATTGGTGGTGGTGGTGGCTGGGGGCACAGGTACAAAGCCCAGAATGGAGATAGAGCAGTGCTGGATGCTGGAACAGCTCTCCTGCCAAGAATATCTCCCTGCTTGGAACAGTTGTCAATGCAAGTGAGTATTTTATGGTTTGTCTCTTTGATTGCCAATTTCAAAGAAATCTGAACATAGAGTGTTTGAAAAACACATAGAAATATAAAGAACTAGAGAAAAAAAAATCACCCGCAATCCTATCAGTCAGTAATAACCACTTTATGTTGTGGTATTTCTCTCTCTAGAGTTTCTTTCTGGGTTTTTATTTTTAAAATAAATGTGATACCTGGCTCCAGACCTATGTACTTCCCAGACTGGATGAGATGAGGCCCATTCCATCCTGAAACTATATACTTTTCTAAATATAAAATCCAATATGCTCATTAGTTCAGTTCAGTCACTCAGTTATGTCCGACTCTGCAACACCATGGACTGCAGCACGCCAGGCCTCCCTGTCCATCGCCAACTCCCAGAGTTTACTCAAATTCATGTCCATTGAGTCGGTGATGCCATCCAACCATCTCATCCTCTGTTGTCCCCTCCTCCTCCCGCCTTCAATCTTTTCCAGCATCAGAGTCAGTTCTTCCCATCAGGTGGCCAAAGTACTGGAGTTTCAGCTTCAGCATTCAGGACTGATTTCCTTTAGGATGGACTGGTTTGATCTCCTTGCAGTCCAAGGGACTCTCAAGAGTCTTCTCCAACACCACAGTTCAAAAGCATCAATTCTTCGGTGCTCATTAGAGAAAATCTAAAAGTTTCAGAAAAAGAAAGAAGGAAAATAAATTAAAATCCCTTTACCCAGATAAGTAACACTGGAGTGAATTTCCTTCTTGTCTTTTTTCTTTGCATTTCTTTGGTTATAATATATATATATTTTTACTTAATTTTTCATTCTATTTTGTTTTCTTAAGTTCATATCATAAGCATTCTCTCATGTTATTGTATATTCTCCATAAACATGTATCTTTCAAGGCTACATAATATTCCTTGGGATGGGTATTATAAAACTTAACTATTTCATTGTTGATGAACATTTGATTTTCTGTGAATTCTTTTTTTTTTTAATTAATTAATTTATTTGACTTCACCCAGTCAGTTTTGGCCCTTGAGATCTTCCATCTTCATTGTGGCGTGCAGGATCTTTAGTTGTGGCTTAAGAAGTCTTAATGGTGGCATGTGGGATCCAGTTCCCTGACCAGGGATCACACCTGGGCCCCCTGTATTGGGAGTGCAGAGTCTTAACCACTGGATCACCAGGGAAGTCTCTGTGAATCCTTTTTTGAAAATCTTTGCCCACAGCTCTTTTATTTCTTTAGGTTTGAGTCCTTCAAGATGAATTACTGGGTAAAAGCATATACATCTTTTAGAGAGTACAAATCTTTTCCTATATATTGTCACACGTTCCTTTGGAAAGTTCTTAACTGAAGCACTTGGGGAGTACTTCCTTCATTATACCCTTGACGGCTCTGCCTATTTCACTTTGTAAAAAAATGTTGCTGTTGAATAGGTGAATTTTTATTACTGAGCTAAGATCCCAAATAGTTGGTACCTTCACTAGGCATGGCTGTGCACTGTTAACTCTTGACTCAGTTTCGCCATTCTTATGACAAGTGTTTGTTAAATTTGGAGGATGATTTCAAGTTCTCAAAGTTGGAAATACTGGTTAACATTCCAGTTTCAGCTCTTCAAGTTTCTATTTCCTCATCTGTAGAATGGGAATAATACCTAACCTAGACAATCATGGTGATGATAGAAAAAAAAAAAAAGAAAGAAAATAACAACAATAAAAATATATAAATCACTTAGCGCCATGCCAGCAGATACCTGGTGAATATTACTTCCTTCCTTCTTTATCCTCAACTTGGAAACCATTTGAAAAGTTAGGAAAAGTAGTATTAAAATACTGGATTTCTAGTTGTGGAAATCAAAGCTCAGAGAAGCTAAGTGTCTTTCCTAAAGTCACAATGACCAGTAAATGACAAAGTGAGGTTCACAACACTGTCTCAAGATGGGGTTTCACTGGGCAACCGCAGGATACGGTCTTCACATCTGTTTTATTTGGCCCACGAAGCCAAAGTAAGAAAATAGAATAAAATCAAATAAAGCCAACACTGAAAATGAGATTTCACATCCACATATGATTTCTGGTTTCTCTCAAGAAATCATTAGATCTGGTGATAGGGGAGGGAGAGTAGAATGGTGACTGGCCGGTTTGCAACAGCCACGGACTTCCAATCCACCAAGTCTGCTCAAAGAGTGCGCCCAGGTTGCCGGTTCCCAGTTCCCGCCTGGCTTGCGGTGAACTGAAGCTGGCGACCCCTGCTCTGACCCAGCTGACATCGCTCCCAGGGTTTCTGGCTCCCCGGTCCCAGGCTGGCCGCAGGCTCCTGGCTAACCTCGCACTGCGTGTGTGCGCGATGGCCTGAGATGCCGTGAGGACTGCCCACCGAGCCGGTCCGTGTAGTCCAGGAATGTGAACGTACATTGTTCTCCGCCCAACCGCATGCATGCGGGCTGAGCTCACCCTGGCCCGCTGCCTCCTTCCCCCAATCTCTCCAATTAAAAACATATTACCTTCCCACTCCGCCCGGAGCAGCCCTGGGCCGCAGCTTTATTTTATAAACACATTTAGACAAGTTCAAAAAGGAATGATTCATACTGGACCTAAGCACTACTAAACGCCAGGGCTGCTGAGCATTTTCGCAGGGAAAGCATCCTGAGCGGGACCAGGCCTGGCCCTTGGGGGGTATCATCTCTCCTGCTCGAAGGCCAGGGATTACCTGTCCGCAGCTGGAAGGACTTACCCGCAAGGCCACTTTTCGGCACCCCCAGCCCAGAGCCAGTCACCACGGGCTCCTGGAAGAGAGGGGTGCAGGGCCCAGGCCCTCCCCCAGGCAGAGACATCCTTTGATCCCCTACTCGCTCGCCTCCCATCCAGGGCTCCCCCTCCATTCCTCCTTTCTTGCTCCTGTGCAGCTCTGTCCCCCAGCAGGCTCCCAGATGCACCTTCCTACTCTGGATTTGAATTCCTTCCTTCTACGCTCTCCATTCTTAGAGAGCAAGTACTGGAGAGTCTTGCACGCTCCCCTCCACAAGGCCTAGCTCAGTGCTTGGCAGATGGAGGGGCACAGGCAGGTGCCAAAATGATAATGATTGAGGCTCTTGGGTAGGGAGTGTTGACTGGGGGCCAGGCATGGACCTGAGAAATTTACACCTATTCTTTAATTCTCACAGAAATGCAATGGAGTATGTGCTGTTTGCTATAAATCCATTTTCAGAGGTGAGGAAATTGAGGAATAGATTTCAGCTGAACTCTACCCATGGGTATCTCTTAATAGTCATAAATGGAAGTGTCCTTGGATGATTCGTTCTTATCACCTGATTTTTACAGATGGAGAAACTGAGGCCCAGAGAGGAAGAGGGATTTTCCCAAGATTGGAAGAGGAGGGAGCCACCCTGGCCCCTTATCATGCCTCTAGCATCCTCCCTACACATAGCAGGAGTCTGGTGAGGTATCCTGAATGAATGAACCAATGACTATATGAGTGTCTTTATGGGACTCTCCTCAGTTCAGTTCAGTCGCTCAGTCGTGTCCGACTCTTTGCGACCCCATGAATCGCAGCACGCCAGGCCTCCCTGTCCATCACCATCTCCTGCAGTTCACTCAGACTCATGTCCATCGAGTCCATGATGCCATCCAGCCATCTCATCCTCGGATGTCCCCTTCTCCTCATGCCCCCAATCCCTCCCAGCATCAGAGTCTTTTCCAATGAGTCAACTCTTCACATGAGGTGGCCAAAGTACTGGAGCTTCAGCTTTAGCATCATTCCTTCCAAATAAATCCCAGGGTTGATCTCCTTCAGAATGGACTTGTTGGATCTCCTTGCAGTCCAAGGGACTCTCAAGAGTCTTCTCCAACACCACAGTTCAAAAGCATCAATTCTTCGGCGCTCAGCTTTCTTCACAGTCCAACTCTCACATCCATACATGACCACTGGAGAAGCATAGCCTTGACTAGACGGACCTTTGTTGGCAAAGTAATGTCTCTGCTTTTGAATATGCTATCTAGGTTGGTCATAACTTTTCTTCCAAGGAGTAAGCTTCTTTTAATTTCATGGCTGCAGTCACCATCTGCAGTGATTTTGGAGCCCGGAAAAATAAAGTCTGACACTGTTTCCACTGTTTCCCCCTCTATTTGCCATGAAGTGATGGGACCGGATGCCATGATCTTCGTTTTCTGAATGTTGAGCTTTAAGCCAACTTTTTCACTCTCCACTTTCACTTTCATCAAGAGGCTTTTTAGTTCCTCTTCTCTTTCTGCCATAAGGGTGGTGTCATCTGCATATCTGAGGTTCTTGATATTTCTCCCGGCAATCTTGATTCCAGCTTGTGTTTCTTCCAGTCCAGCATTTCTCATGATGTACTCTGCATATAATTTAAATAAGCAGGGTGACAATATACAGCCTTGACGTACTCCTTTTCCTATTTGGAACCAGTCTGTTGTTCCATGTCCAGTTCTAACTGTTGCTTCCTGACCTGCATACAGATTTCTCAAGAGGCAGATTAGGTGATCTGGTATTCCTATCTCTTGAAGAATTTTCCACAGTTTATTATGATCCACACAGTCAAAGGCTTTGGCATAGTCAATAAAGCAGAAATAGATGTTTTTCTGGAACTCTCTTGCTTCTTCCATGATCCAGTGGATGTTGGCAATTTGATCTCTTGTTCCTCTGCCTTTTCTAAAACCAGCTTGAACATCAGGGAGTTCACGGTTCACGTATTGCTGAAGCCTAGCTTGGAGAATTTTGAGCATTACTTTACTAGCATGTGAGATGAGTGCAATTGTGTGGTAGTTTGAGCATTCTTTGGCATTGCCTTTCTTTGGGATTGGAATGAAAACTGATCTTTTCCAGTCCTGTGGCCACTGCTGAGTTTTCCAAATTTGCTGGCATATTGAGTGCAGCACTTTCACAGCATCATCTTTCAGGATTTGAAACAGCTCCACTGGAATTCCATCACCTCCACTAGCTTTGTTCATAGTGATGCTTTCTAAGGCCCACTTGACTTCACTTTCCAAGATGTCTGGCTCTAGATTAGTGATCACATCATCATGATTATCTGGGTCGTGAAGATCTTTTTTGTACCGTTCTTCTGTGTATTCTTGCTACCTCTTCTTAATATCTTCTGCTTCTATTAGGTCCAGACCATTTCTGTCCTTTATCGAGATCATCCTTGCATGAAATGTTCCCTTGGTATCTCTAATTTTCTTAAAGAGATCTCTAGTCTTTCCCATTCTGTTCTTTTCCTCTATTTCTTTGCATTGATCGCTGAAGAAGGCTTTCTTATCTCTTCTTGCTATTCTTTGGAACTCTGCATTCAGATGCTTATATCTTTCCTTTTCTCCTCTCTTCTGTTCACAGCTATTTGTAAGGCCTCCCCAGACAGCCATTTTGCTTCTTTGCATTTCTTTTCCATGGGGATGGTCTTGATCCCTGTCTCCTGCACAGTGTCACGAACCTCATTCCATAGTTCATCAGGCACTCTATCTATCAGATCTAGTCCCTTAAATCTATTTCTCACTTCCACTGTACAATCATAAGGGATTTGATTTAGATCATACCTGAATGGTCTAACAGTTTTCCCTACTTTCTTCAATTTGAGTCTGAATTTGGTAATAAGGAGTTCATGATCTGAGCCACAGTCAGCTCCTGGTCTTGTTTTTGTTGACTGTATAGAGCGTCTCCATCTTTGGCTGCAAAGAATATAATCAATCTGATTTTGATGTTGACCATCTGGTGATGTCCATGTGTAGAGTCTTCTCTTGTTTTGTTGGAAGAGGGTGTTTGCTATGACCAGTGCATTTTCTTGGCAAAACTCTATTAGTCTTTGCCCTGCTTCATTCCACATTCCAAGGCCAAATTTGCCTGTTACTTCAGGTGTTTCTTGACTTCCTACTTTTGTATTCCAGTCCCCTATAATGAAAAGGACATCTTTTTTGGGTGTTAGTTCTAAAAGGTCTTGTAGGTCTTCATAAAACCATTCAACTTCAGTTTCTTCAGCATTACTGGTTGGGGCATAGACTTGGATAACTGTGATATTGAATGGTTGCCTTGGAGATGAACAGAGATCATTCTGTCGTTTTTGAGATTGCATCCAAGTACTGCATTTTGGACTCTTTTGTTGACCATGATGGCTACTCCATTTCTTCTGAGGGATTCCTGCCCGCAGTAGTAGATATAATGGTCATCTGAGTTAAATTCACCCATTCCAGTCCATTTTGGTTCACTGATTCCTAGAATGTTGATGTTCACCCTTGCCATCTCTTGTTTGACCACCTCCAATTTGCCTTGATTCATGGACCTGACTCGGGCCATAATTACTGTGATGGTATCTTACTCATACCTGAATCCCTAGTGCTAAGCTCCAGACCCACACTGAAGGTCCTCTCTCAGTATATGTTGAAGTATAAGTTAGTCCCTTCTTGTGCCTTTAGCCCCTGGAGCTTAGCCCTTAATTCCCACTTTATGGGTATGGTTTTTAATTTGCCGCCATCACCTGGAGGGTGAGGTGTCTCCTCTCTCCCTTGTATGGGAAGCCGTGCTCATCATGCAGAGGGGCTGAGCTCATGGATGCCCACTCACTTATTCTTGCCCTCATTACTTTATAGTGAGCAAATACTGTGTACTGGGCACTGTGCCAGGTGCCAGCCAAGCACAGTGATGCAAAGGGACTCTGCCCCCAGAAATCACCTCTATAACACCCACAATGGCCATCTCTGCCTCTGCTCACTGTCTGGGATAGGCAGAGTTTCTCTAACTGTGGGGAGTCTAGGAGAAGGAGGTTTCCCAAAGTCTATCATCTTCTCTGCCCATTCTTCACCAGTCCTCCTAAGCCCAGTCTTTCTAATGATGGCAGTCCCCAGGAGCAGGAACCTGTCAGCTGGATTCTGCTCATTCGTCTAGTCATTCAACAAATGTCTACTGAGTGCCTACTGTGTGCCAAGTCCTATGATGATAAGAGATATCCTGTCCTTAGGATCATACTTGCTAGAAAGGTCTGCCTAAGTCAGAAGTATTGGGGGCCAAGTAACCAAATTTAGCTTGGCTCAGATTGGGGGGGGACATTATTGTCCAAATACTGGGATGGCCCTGGGCACGGCTAGGAGTCTTTCTCTACATCTCTTCTCTTTGCCTGCCAGTTCTGTCTCTCCTTCTCAGAGCTGATGTTTTTGCCCTGAAAAGATGTGGCCACTGTCAATATAGGGCTCACAGATTCCCAGGGAGGCAAATAAGAGAATACCAGGGGACTACAAGAATACCAGGTGGTGTCCAGTCATACCGGGTGGCTACAAGAATCTGCTTTCTGTGTTGTTCTCTTGGTCTCCTAGCTATCTTGGCCAGTTTCATCGTGATTCCTATACCTGTGAGTCCGGTTCATAGGCAATTTGAGAGTGAGGTCAATGAGTGCATTTTTAAAGTTAATTTTTGTTGGAGTATAGTTGTTTCTTTTTTGGAGAAGGAAATGGTTATCTACCCTAGTATTCTTGCCTGGGAAATCCCAAGGAATGAGGAGCCTGGCGGTCTACAGTCCATGGGATTGCAAAGCGCTGGACACAACTTAGCAACTGAACAACAACAACATAGTTGCTTTACAACGCTGCGTTAGTTTCTGCTGTACATCAGAGTGAATCTGGTGTACGCATACATACATCCCTTCTTGTTTGGATTTCCTTTCCATTTAGCTTACCACAATACACTGAGTAGAGTTACCTTGCTATATGGGGCTTCCCTGATGGCTCAGAGAGTAAAGAATCTGCCTAATATGCAGGAGACCCAAGTTTGATCCCTGGGTCAGGAAGATCCCCTGGAGAAAGGAATGGCTACCCACTCCAATATTCTTGTCTGGAGAATTCCATGGACAGAGGAGCCTGGCAGGCTTCAGTGTTTGGAGCTCACAGACTCTTCTCCTATCATCACCTTTCATGTGATTCTGCTCTAATAGCTGCCATTCTCTGCAGTCCAAACAACTACCATGTCAGTTCCAAATTTCAAATTCCTGGGGAACAACTGGAATGGACCTTGTGTGAGTCACACACTCATCCTGCACAAAGAGCAGGGCCAAGAGGTGTGGTCGTATCGTCCTAACAAGACAGCAGGAACTCTCATACATTGCCGGTGGGAAGACAGCCACTTTGGAGGACTGTTTGGAAGTTTCTTACAAAACTAAATATACTCTTCCCATACAACCCAGGAATTGTGCACCTTGTAATTTACTCAATTTTTTTTTCTATTTACCCACATTTTTTACCACAAACATTCTGCACATGAATGTTTCAGTTCAGTTCAGTCGCTCAGTTGTGTCTGACTCTTTGCAACCCCACGGACTGCAGCATGCCAGCCTTCCCTGTCCATCACCAACTCCCGGAGTTCACTCAAACTCATGTCCATCGAGTCAGTGATGCCATCCAGCCATCTCATCCTCTGTCGTCCCCTTCTCCTCCTGCCCCCAATCCCTCCTAGCATCAGAGTCTTTTCCAATGAGTCAACTCTTCACATGAGATGGCCAGAGTATTAGAGTTTCAGCTTTAGCATCACTCCTTCCAAAGAAATCCCAGGGCTGATATCCTTCAGAATGGACTGGTTGGATCTCCTTGCAGTCCAAGGGACTCTCAAGAGTCTTCTCCAAAACCACAGTTCAAAAGCGTCAATTCTTCGGCACTCAGCTTTCTTCACAGTCCAACTCTCACATCCATACGTGACCACTGGAAAAACAATGGCCTTGACTAGATGGACCTTTGTTGGCAAAGTAATGTCTCTGCTTTTGAATATGCTATCTAGGTTGGTCATAACTTTTCTTCCAAGAAGTAAGCATCTTTTAATTTCATGGCTGCAGTCACCATCTGCAGTGATTTTGGAACCCAGAAAAATATTTCCCATGAAGTGATGGGACCAGATGCCATGATCTTCATTTTCTGAATGTTGAGCTTTAAGCCAACTTTTCCACTCTCCTCTTTCACTTTCATCAAGAGGCTTTTTAGTTCCTCTTCACTTTCTGCCATAAGGGTGGTGTTATCTGCATATCTGAGGTTATTGATATTTCTCTCAGCAATCTTAATGCCAGCTTGTGCTACTTCCAGCCCAGCATTTCACATGATGTACTCTGCATATAAGTTAAATAAGCAGGGTGACAATATACAGCCTTGACATACTCCTTTTCCTGTATGGAACCAGTATGTTGTTCCATGTCCAGTTCTAACTGTTGCTTCCTGACCTCCATATAGGTTTCTCCAGAGGCAGGTCAGGTGGTCTGGTATTCCCATCTCTTGAAGAATTTTCCACAGTTTATTGTGGTCCACACAGTCAAAGGCTTTGGCATAGTCAATAAAGCAGAAATAGATGTTTTTCTGGAACTCTCTTGCTTTTTCCATGATCCAGTGGATGTTGGCAATTTGATCTCTGATTCCTCTGCCTTTTCTAAAATCAGCTTGAACATCTAGAAGTTCACGGTTCACGTATTGCTGAAGCCTCACTTGGAGAATTTTGAGCATTACTTTACTAGCATGTGAGATGAGTGCAATTGTGTGGTAGTTTGAGCATTCTTTGGCATTGCCTTTCTTTGGGATTGGAATGAAAACTGACCTTTTCCAGTCCTGTGGCCACTGCTGAGTTTTCCAAATTTGCTGGCATATTGAGTGCAGCACTTTCACAGCATCATCTTCCAGGATTTGAAATAGCTCCACTGGAATTCCATCACCTCCACTAGCTTTGTTCGTAGTGATGCTGTCTAAGGCCCACTTGACTTCACATTCCAGGATGTCTGTCTCTAGGTGAGTGATCACACCATCATGATTACCTTGGTTGTGAAGATCTTTTTTGTACAGTTCTTCTGTGTATTCTTGCCACTTCTTCTTAATATCTTCTGCTTCTGTTAGGGCCATACCATTTCTGTCCTTTATCGAGCCCATCTTTGCATGAAATGTTCCCCTGGTATCTCTAATTTTCTTGAAGAGATCTGTAGTCTTTCCCATTCTGTTCTTTTCCTCTATTTCTTTGCATTGATTGCTGAGGAAGGCTTTCTTATCTCTCCTTGCTATTCTTTGAAACTCTGCATTCAGATGCTTATATCTCTCCCTTTCTCCTTTGCTTTACACTTTTCTTCTTTTCACAGCTTTTTGTAAGGCCTCCCCAGACAGCCATTTTGCTTTTTTGCATTTCTTTTCCATGGAGATGGTCTTGATCCCTGTCTCCTGCACAATGTCACAAACCTCATTCCATAGTTCATCAGGCACTCTATCTATCAGATCTAGACCCTTAAATCTATTTCTCACTTCCACTGTATAATCATAAGGGATTTGATTTAGGTCATACCTGAATGGTCTAGCGGTTTTCCCTACTTTCTTCAATTTAAGTCTGAATTTGGCAATAAGGAGTTCATGATCTGAGCCACAGTCAGCTCCTGGTCTTGTTTTTGTTGACTGTATAGAGCGTCTCCATCTTTGGCTGCAAAGAATATAATCAATCTGATTTTGGTGTTGACCATCTGGTGATGTCCATGTGTAGAGTCTTATCTTGTTTTGTTGGAAGAGGGTGTTTGCTATGACCAAGGTGCTCTCTTGGCAAAACTCTATTAGCCTTTACCCTGCTTCATTCCGTATTCCAAGGCCAACCAAATTTGCCTGTTACCCCAGGTGTTTCTTGACTTCCTACTTTTGCATTCCAGTCCCCTATAATGAAAAGGACATCTTTTTTGGATGTTAGTTCTAAAAGGTCTTGTAGGTCTTCATAGAACCGTTCAGCTTCTTCAGCGTTACTGGTTGGGGCATAGAGTTGGATTACTGTGCTATTGAATAGTTTGCCTTGGAAAGAAACAGAGATCATTCTGTTGTTTTTGAGATTGCATCCAAGTATTGCATTTTGGACTCTTTTGTTGACCATGATGGCTACTCCATTTCTTCTGAGGGATTCCTGCCCGCAGTAGTAGATATAATGGTCATCTGAGTTAAATTCACCTATTCCAGTCCATTTTAGTTCGCTGATTCCTAGAATGTCGATGTTCACTCTTGCCATCTCCTGTTTGACCACTTCCAATTTGCCTTGATTCATGGGCCTGACATTCCAGCTTCCTATGCAATATTGCTCTTTATAGCATCGGACTTTGCTTCTATCACAAGTCACATCCACAGCTTGGTATTGTTTTTGCTTGGCTCCATCCCTTCATTCTTTCTGGAGTTATTTCTCCACTGATCTCCAGTAGCATATTGGGCACCTACTGACCTGGGGAGTTCCTCTTTCAGTATCCTATCATTTTGCCTTTTCATAATGTTCATGGGGTTCTCAAGGCAAGAATACTGAAGTGGTTTGCCATTCCCTTGTCCAGTGGACCACATTCTGTCAGACCTCTCCACCTTGACCCGCCATCTTGGGTGGCCCCACACGGCATGGCTTAGTTTCATTGAGTTAGACAAGGCTGTGGTCTATGTGATCAGATTGACTGGTTTTCTGTGATTATGGTTTCAGTGTCTGCCCTCTGATGCCTCTTGCAACACCTACTGTCTTACTTGGGTTTCTCTTACCTTGGATGTGGGGTATCTCTTCACGGCTGCGCCAGCAAAGCGCAGCCACTACCCCTTACCTTGGACGAGGGGTAGCTCCTCATGGCCGCCCCTCCTGATCTTGAACATGGCATAGTTCCTCTCAGCCCTCCTGCACCTGCACAGCCACTGCTCCTTGGAGGTGGGGTAGCTCGTCTTGGCCGCCACCCGTGACCTTGGGCGTGGGGTAGGTTCCCCTGGCTGCTGCCTATATGGACCTTTGTAGGCAAAGTAATGTCTCTGCTTTTTGGAGGGAGGGAGGGGTGAATGGAGAACAGAGAGCTTTTTAGGGCAGGGAAACTATTCCGTATGATATTATGATGGTGGACACATGTCACTGTACATCTCTCCAAATCCATAGAGTGTGCAACTCCAAGAGTGAACCTAAGCTGTGAACTGTGGCCTCTGTGTGATAATGGTGCCTCACACAGAGCAGCGTCCCAGTCTGGTAGGAGGTGCGGAAAGTGCAGGAGGTCATGTGTGTCAGGGGCCAGAGGGTACGTGGGAACTCTCTGTACTTTTTTCTTAATTTTTCTGTGAAATATGACTTCTCTGAAAGGTAAAGTCTATTTTAAAAAATTAACAATGTCCTGCCTATGGGCTGCATGTGGCCTGAGGGTCTACTGTCTACCAACATGGGGCCCTTGAGAAGTTGACCCTACTTCTTCAAACCCAAGTTCCACTTGGCTGCAAGACTTTCTCTTCTCCATCAAGTGCACATATTAAGTAAGACTATTTTCATACTCCAGGTTATAGTCACCATCAGAGATGGCTGTACCTGCCTGCCAGATGCCCTGATTAGCCCAAAGTAACAAAAGCAGCCATAAAGAGGTGAAACAGCTCTAGGCCACAGCCCAGGCGCCCTGTCTGGGGTTAAGTGGCAGTCTTGAGGCTCTCTGAAATAAAGGATAGTTCAAGACCTCGCCGCTGCCTTCTTGACCCCTGGGGTGTCTAGGCTGAAATGTTTGTGGTAATTAAGGGAGTGATGGGGCATCTGAGGCAAACAGGGATCATCCCCCTAGTCTCAAGGGTGGAGACTGGGGCTGGTCCTGCTGCGGGCGGCCTGTGGAGGACCTAACATCCAGGAGTCCGTGACGCAGCAGCGTGGACCCTGCCCCAGGGACACACATGATGTTTGCTGGAAGATTTTGCAGGACCCTGAGCAGAGACCAGCAAATACCACCTCTCAGAGCCCCTTCTGCTTGGGTATCAAAATCACGCCAGCATGCTACTTCGTCTATGTGGTCACGGCCAACATCAGCTGCCACAATCATGCTGATAGCACACACCTGTGATAGGGCGTGATGGAAATGGTACTTTACCTCCATGATCTCTCTCTGTAAGACCTACAACTCCAGTCTAACCCTGAGAAAAATATCGGACAAATTTCAATAGAGGGGTTTCTAACAAAACACCTGACCAGGAATCATCAAAACTTTCAGGTCATCAAAATCAAGGACAGTGTGAGGGACTTCCCTGATGGTCCAGGGGCTAAGACTCCACGCTCCCGATGCAGGGGGCCCAGGTTTGATCCCTGTCAGGGAACTAGATCAACATACCGCATCCACTAAAGAACCCACATGCTGCAACGAAAAAGAACCCATGTGCTGCAGCTAAGACCTGTCACAGCCAAATAAATGAATATGAGAAAAAGAAAAATCAAGGGAAATCTGAGAAACTGTCAAAGCCAAGAAGAGCCTAAGAAGATGTGATGACTAAATGTTACGTGATATCTTGCGTGGTATCCTGGAGTAGAAAAAGACATTAGGTAAAAACTCTAAAAGTCTGAAGAATAAACTATGGACTTTAGTTCATATTAATGTACTTGTGTTGCTTTGTTTGTCATAACGAATGCGCGACGCTAATGTGTCATAGGGGAAACCGCGCAGGTGGGAGGGGGCGGTGTGGAGCTCTCTCTACTATTCGCTCAGTTTTCCTGTAAATCTGAAACTGTTCTTAAAAAAATGAAGGTTGTGAATTAAATAAAGTCTATTCATTAAAAAGCACATGCACACCGTGAGCACTTTGGATCTGATAATGTGGGTTTATGTGCTTGATTTACTAATACAACTTTTGGCTGTATGACCTTGGACAAATTATTTTAACCCCTTTAAGCCTCTGTTTCATCTTTTGCAGTGAAGGGCTTTTCAACTCACTGGGTTGTTTGGAGAATAAAAGAATACATTGCCGATGAAGGGCTTGGCACAATGCCTGGCACAAACGTGGTGCTCATTAAATGATAAGGGTTATTATAGGCCGATATTCACATATACATGTACTGGAGTTATTGTGGGGGTGGGTTTTTTTATTATTCTATTTTATTATTTTTAAAGCAATACTGTCGTTTAAAAAATTGTCAACCAGTACCGTTGCCTGCAGAAGCAGTGTTTTGTGTTCAAACCAAAAGCGCTAATTTTATAATGAATTATGTGGACGTTAGACTTATAGATACTTGCCTTTGGGGTTGAGTTGGGACTTGGGTGGGGGCTCATTATTTATCTTTTTGAAGCCTGGGCTTCATTTTTCCCAGGGATTCAGTTTCCCCACCTACTTCATCCACTGTGCTCAAGGGTCTGTGGGAGGTGATGAGTAAGCCTGTAGATAGGCCAAGAGGGTCTCTGCAAGAAAGGCGATTGAGACCCCTGACATTCATCTTTGAGGTTCAAAGCTATCGAAAGGCTTCTGATGGGAGAGGGCTGTGGTGAGAAGCTCCTCCTCCAGAGAGGGGATCTAGCCTGGGAATCAGGGCCCAATACTGTAGGGGGGGGTGGCCAGGGTGCCATTTCTGGACACAGCCCATTCTGGTCCAGCCACTGGCGTCACGTCCTTCGGCACAGAGACCCCTAGTGGCGCACACCGCCAGGAGGCTGGAACTCCTGTCCATCGCACACGGACAAAGGCTGACTGGACAGGTCTGAGCTACCGGAGTGATGGGTACCGCAGACAAAACCAGACACAGTCCTGGTTTCCTGGGTGGTGGGTGGGAGTTCCTGTCACAGTACATGGGGTACAAGAGACTTTGCTGCAGAGTCTGTTTCTGCAGAAAGACTATGTGCTGACAGCTGCAGCTCAGGCCATGGTCAGATTTCCTCATTTCCTCTTCTAGAAGATAGTGCTCAGGTCTTATACCTTCTGGACCAGGTAGGCCCTGGACCACTTGCTCATAACAGAAGGGCCACTGGGGAAGAAGGACTTTTTCAGAAGATGCTCTAATTTGGCCCTTAAGAGATATGTGACCTTATTTTTTGCTTGGAGGTGGAGAAATGGACATAGTGGTTACCCGCATGGATTTCTATACACACAGATCTTTTTTACACATTTATAAACATGCACGTGAATGCATACAGGAACAGATATATACACATGCTTACACACATACATCCACAGATGTATATACACATGTACACATATACACAGAGTTACACTGCACATGCACACATGCTTACACACACATCCACAGACGTATATACACATGTACACATATACACATAGAGATACACTGCACACGCACACATGCTCATACACACCCACATACGCACACATACTAGGCATGATACACGCAGGTGCCCTCACACGCTGCCCACTCTGCTTTAGTTTCTTGGCAAGAAAAGTTCTTGCCTTTTTTGCACTCAGCTTTTTTTTTCCAAGTCTTGCATTCATGGAAAGGGCTTATAGCAAGAAAGAGGGGGATGGAGAAGGAGCTGGGGAGTGGCAGGCCATGTGGAGAGAAGCTAACTTGTTTCTGCAGTTGACAGATGGGGTGAGGACCAATGACACAGTGGGTATTAAAACTCCTTTCTAAACTCAATGATATTTGCAAACTGATATGAGCCCCCCAGAAGCAATAAGAGAAAGTGTATAATCTGAGACCAAATTCCAATCTCTCTTAAAAGTGGGGCTATTTAAAGAGCATTAATGCATCCCTTGCTTGGAGTGCCTGTGTCCCCAAGTAAATATTGGCCACAACCTGACTGTGGACACTGGGAATTAAAAAAATATAGACCCATCATACTCGCATAGCTTTCTGCTGCAAACAGACGTGAGACATTTTGGATATCCTAAAATGACTAAGTATAAGGCTTATGGAAGACACAACTATTGGATTTTTTTGTCATTGTAAAAACAGTGTATATTTGTTATCGGAGACTTAGAAAAATGTAAAGAGTAAAAATCTTTCCACCCAGAGAAAACTAGTATTATTTTAAATAAGTATTTATAATATATGGTTATCATTTAAGTGTGAAAACATTTAATATATCTATATCTTCATGTAGATATAGATAGAGCTATCTTTACACTTGCAAATGGACTTCCCAGGTGGCTTAGTGGTAAATAATCCTGCTAACACAGGAGATGCAGAAGACTTGAGTTCCATCCCTTGGTAGGGAAGATCCCCTGGAGTAGGAAATGGAAACCCACTCCACTATTGTTGCATGGAAAATTCCATGAACAGAGGAGCCTGGTGGGCTAGAGCCTATAGGGGTCGCAAAGAGTCAGAGAGGACTGAGTGACTGAGCATGCACACACGCTGGCCAATATTGTTCACAATTTGCTTTTCCATTTACCAAGAGATGTTAAACATTTTCTTAATGCTTTTCATATCATTTCAAGTAACCAAGATGAGCATCTCTGCCAGTACAAGCACACAGACCTTCTCAAGAGCTCAAGATTCAAGAACACACAGGTAAGCAGACCAAACCAGCTGCCCTGCCCCCACCCTCCTCTAACCCCCTCCATCCCTGGAGAGGAGGGGCTGCCACAGCAAACTTGGATGTTCAGCATCCTCAGAACATGTGCGCACATCTGGAGGAATGGCTACAAAGATTGATGTCGTGCTCAGTGTCAGAATCCCCCTTGACATTTCCTCAGTTTATCTGAACAATTTAGGGGAGCCCTCTGGGGCGTAGGAACCACACTCTGCAATGCAAGGCCAGCACTTAACCTCTTGAATCCTCATTTCCCTGGAGATGTTAATGCAAGTTTTATTCTTTAATTGCTAAAACAATCAGGTCCTGTACAAAACAGATATAGCAAGAACTTGAAAGAAATTAAGGCAAGAATACAAAAGAGGAAAATCTGGACACATTGGGTTAACAGGAATTTTAATGTCTACTCTTGCCTGGCAAATCCCATGGACAGAGGAGCCTGGTAGGCTGCAGTCCATGGGGTCTCTAGGAGTTGGACACGACTGAGCGACTTCACTTTCACTTTTCACTTTTATGCATTGGAGAAGGAAATGGCAACCCACTCCAGTGTTCTTGCCTGGAGAATCCCAGGAACGAGGAAGCCTGTTGGGCTGCCATCTCTGGGGTCGCATAGAGTTGGACAGGACTGAAGTGACTTAGCTGCAGCAGCAGCGAGCAGGGTTTGAGAGCCAGCAGAAAATAGAAACTAAATGAGAGAGATTAGTGTTTTTGAAACCATTATTCCCGTTAACCAGGATCTTGAACCAAATGAAGCACTGTAAGCATCAGAGAATATTTTGTTACCTTTACCCGTCTACTGTCTGAAATTTAGTTTGGTTTCAAATCAGTTAACTGCTATTTAAAAATTATTTTCCCTGTGAATGATGCATGTCATGTAACTAATGTATCTTCCATATTGCTTTGGCTGCCAGGGGGCTCAGGAACTCATATTACTATATAGGTCTTGCATATCTGTGTCATAATATTCCCTCTGGTTTTGATTTTTCCCCCTGATCCTGGTTTTTATCTACTTAGATTTTTGTTTTATTGCATGTATTTCTTATAAGCCCTCTCAAATCTTTTGTTAGATAGATTTGTAGATCAAAACAACTTGGATTTGTGGTTCAGTTTAAGAAGAAATGAACATTTCAGTTTGGTTTTAGAGTTCAGCAAATTAGTGTGATTAGCTCTGATTTGAGGTTTACAGTTCTATTATGTTAAAGTCCCTGGTATTTAATACATCAAAGAGCCTGAGAGCTTGACTTAACCTCCTGCGTGTTAACACTACACAGTGCATTGCATGTCTGTTTCCAATGATTCTGGGGTACGACGCTCTTCAAGGTTCTGTCCTAGATTCTTGCTCACCCCTTAGGCATGGTGGAATGGATGTGTGAGCATTGACTTTCAAACACAGATGCCACGAAGAGTTTAGAATGGAAAGTGATCTCCCTGACTCCAGCCTTTCCCTGCATTTTCTCTTTCAGACAGATGAAGGCCCAAGTCTTCAGGGTATGAGAGCCCACACATCCTTCCTGGCCACTTGTTTCCCTTCACATGACAGCCAGGTGACATGGAGAGATTCTTGCATCCCGCACCCATGCATCAGGACCCTTCCCACCAGGAAGTGGAGAAGTTCTGGCACAAGAGGCAGCAGTCATCCCGAGGAAGAAGAGAAATCAGAAACATTGCTTAGGCCCAGACCCCAAAGTTCTGACTCTCCACGGTGGCCCTGGTGGATCCTCCAAGAGTCCTCTGGATTCCATCAAAGACCATTTAGTTTATACTGATGTCTAGACAGATATCAGTTGGTGGTGGTGGAACCAGGCTCCCTGGTTTTTGGGTGCTGCTAAGACATTCACTCTTAGTTTGAGCTTGACAAACTCATTACCATGTCTCTGTCCCCACTTTCTCCCAGGCCAGTGGAAGGGGAGGAAATTAAGAGAAGGGAACCAATATGCCTTAGATCTCCACTATCTTCCAAAGACCACATTTGCCATTACCCAGCGTCATCATTTATTAGCCACATGACTTTGACTAATGACTTCCTCTCAACCCATTTCTTCATCTGAGAGTGGAAATTATATATATATACATATATATGTATATATATATACACACACATGCGTGCTAAGCTGCTTCAGTTGTGTCCGACTCTTGTGACCCCATGGACTGCAGCCTGCCATGCTCCTCTGTCCATGGGATTCTCCAGGCAAGAATACTGGAGTGGGTTGCTTCTCAACCCAGTGATATGGAGCTAATGAAGCTAAAGTTTCAGAGCTCTCCTTTTGCACATGGATCCTCTGACCAGAAAGGAGCTCTGGAAACATATTTACATGTTTTATTAAAATTAGAAAAATAAGATATTTTTGACATTATTAGCTAAGGACTGCTGTCTCTTTCCACTTGCTTTCCTCATCCTGTCATGGTCATTTTGGAGATCAGGCTAAGTTAAGCATGATGTGGGTTACATTTGCCTTGAGTTTAATGGAATATACTTGTGTATTGCCATCTCAGGGTATGAATGGGCTCTAAATATGTGTCTACCTCCCTTTGAATACTCCTGTCTCTCACGGCTAGGAATCTTGGCATGAAGATGTACAACCAGAGTGCATCTTCCCAAATGTGAAAGTTTCCCAGAGTGCTTTGCATGGTGACTTAGACAGCAAAGAATCTGCCTGCAATGCAGAAGACCCATGTCCAAACTATGGGTCAGGAAGATCCCCTGGGGCAGGGAATGGCTACCCACTCCAGTATTTTCACCTGGAGAATCCCATGGACGGCGGAGCCTGGTGGGCTACAGTCTATGGAGTTGCAAAGAGTCGGACATGACTGAGTGACAAACACTTTAGAGTGCTCTGCACCAGAAGCAAGTGGGCAGCAGAAGAAAGACAAAGTTTGAAATACATGGCGACAAGAGCTAGTCTGCAGAAAATACATCCAATCATCAGCCAGGTAAAACTAAGCAGGAGATTTGGTTTTCATAGATATCTAATTAAAATAGAAATTCTTTCTTCTTAGAAATGTGCTCAGTAATGTGGCATATTGATTATAAACTCACTATTCTTTTTTCTTCTTTTGGTGGGAACTGTGTGAAATATCATTTATTAAATTTGTAGAGTACAAACCTCTAGTAGCACTACAAACAGCTAATATGATCTTACCTGAATTGACTTGTTTTTACATTTCAGTTCTCAGTAAAAAAAAAATATATTTTGCCTACCATGCTAGAAGGAAGACTGAATTATCTTTCCACTCTCTCCATAGGAAATAATATTATATCCTTGTCACGAAAGTGAAGTGAAAGTGTTAGCTACTCAGTCATGTCCAACTTTTTGCAACCCCTTGGATTGTAGCCTGCCAGGCTCCTCTGTCCATGGAATTTTCCAGGAAAGAGTACTGGAATAGGTTGCCTTTCCCTTCTTCAGGGGATCTTCCTGACCCAGGGATTGAACCCGGATCTCCTGCATTATACGCAGAGCCTACTGTCTGAGCCACCAGGGAAGCCCAGCATCCTTGTCATATATAATCAAATGTGCAGCCAAAAATGTAGGGATAAATGTATTATAGAGAAGTAATACATAGTTAATTAAAAATACTAGGTAAAATTCCTAAATTTTATGATTTTCCTGTTATCTGTCAGCTTTTAAAAAATGTGTGTTGTTGCTTTCCTTCCACTAAATAAATGCTCACTTTTATTGGTAATTTTGTAAGCTTCAGGTCCCTCTAAATCTGCATCTTCTCAGAAAATTTGTATAGTTATACATTCTTTCCAAGCAGATAGGAGATGTTCACGTGAGATTTGTATAAATGTTCACGTGAGATTTGTATAAACGGCTCTCCTGACCCAGATTTGGCTGCTTATAGATAGTAGTTATTACTATGATTGTTATCATGAGAGATGCTGCAGGTAAGTTTATTTTTGATAGAAGCCTGGGAAAACCCTTCAATAATCACACTGTATGTATCAGTAAGAGGAAATTCATTTCATTTTACCTTAAGAAAAGCACATTTAGCTGAAAATATCAAACCGTGCCTAGCTGCACTAGACATCTATAATTTTATGACTACTCATCCCCTTTCATTATTTTGAGAAGTGTTTCTTTCTCCACCTGGCCTTGTGGTTATAGAAGAACAGGCTGTGTTCCCCAGGAATCTTCCTACCTAGCTATAATGATTGACCTAAATGGAACCAATCATTGCTCTTACTTGAGATTTTTGACCTGGAGACTAGAGGGAGCAAGTCTCAGTCTTTCTAGCATAGAAAATCTTGAAACTGTGCTCTGGGAGTGGGTAGTGCCCATGTCCCCAGCCACACCCTGTCTGAGAGAGTAAAAACTGAACGCAGGGGGAGAGAGGCATGCAAGATGGAGAAGCATAAGTTCAGCTCTCTGTTCTTGAGGATCAGATGCAGTCCTACCTTCCCATAGTAACAATGCTCATCCAATAAACCGTTCATTTTTTCCTGAGCTAATTTGATTTGACTTTCAGATGGATGCATATGAACCTACACCCTAGGAGTAAAAGTGAACCGGAAATAGGCCAGGCTTTACGAAGATTTAAAGTCAGCCTTGAATTATCTCAATCTCTGATTATATGAAAGTGACCTTCTACTTAACAACTTACCAGAAGGTAAAGAAAATCCTCTTTAGAGGAAAATAGCATCATCTGCAGCCTCTATAATTTTTATATAGTATTTCTAGTATTTAATAAAAATTCATCAGGCAAACCAATAACAAGACCATGAAAAAAAAAAAGTAACAGAAACAGACTCACAGGTAATCCAGATATGAAAATTATCAGACATGGTGTTTAAAAAATTGATATTAATATATTCAAGAAAATAAATGACACAGTGAAAAATTTCACCAGAGAACAAGAATCTTTGAAGAGTCAAGTGGAAAAATCTAGAAATTAAAAATACAATTACCAAAATTAAGAATAGGTAATGGTTTTAACAGCAGACTAGACACAGCTGAAGAAAAGCTCAGTGACCTGAAAGGTGGGTTCATAGAAAATATCAGATTGAAGCATGAAGATTAAAAGAATGGGAATACAGAAAAAGAACATAAGACATACATAAATATGATGAAAAGGTCTCACCTACATGTAATTAGAGTCCTAAAAGGGTAGTAGAGAGAACACAAAAGACTTATCTTTAAGGAGATAATGACTGAATATTTTAAAAAACTGGTGAAAAAATTCAAACCACAGATCCCAAGCAGCATAAATATAAAGAAAAACCTTATTATATCAGAGCAAAACTGATGAAAGCTAAAGATGGTAAGTTATAAAATCAGGCAGAGTGAAAATGACACTTAAGCAAATGAAGATAAACTGAAATGATGTAAGCCAGAAGACAATGGGATAACATGCTGAGGGTGCTGAAAGAAAATTACTGTCAGCATGGCACCAGGGAAGCCCATGGCACTCATACCCAGTGAAAATATCCTCTAAAAATGAAGCTTAAAGACATTGCCAGAGAAACAGAAAATTTGCTGTTAAAAGATTTATACTAACAGAAATTGTAAAAGGAGATTTTTTTCCAAGGAAAAGAAATATCATCCCAGAACAAGGGACAGAAATGCAGGAAGGATTGATAAGCAATGCAAAGGATAAAGCCAAAGGCTTTGACTGCATGAAGTGAAGTGAAGTCGTTCAGTCACGCCCGACTCTTTGCGACCCCATGGACGGTAGCCTGCACCAAGCTCCTCCATCCATGGGATTTTCTAGGCAAGAGTACTGGAGTGGGTTGCCATTTCCTTCTCCAGGGAATCTTCCCAACCCAGGGATTGAACCCAGGTCTCCCACATTGTAGACAGACGATTTACAGTCTGAGCCACCAGGGAACCACACAAACTGTGGAAAATTCTTAAAGAGAAGGGAATACCAGACCACCTGACCTGCCTCTTGAGAAATCTGTATGCAGGTCAGGAAGCAACAGTTAAAACTGCACATGGAACAACAGACTGGTTCCAAATAGGAAAAGCAGTACGTCAAGGCTGTATATTGTGACCCTGCTTATTTAACTTATATGCAGAGTACATCATGAGAAACGCTGAGCTGGATGAAGCACAAGCTGGAATCAAGATTGCCGGGAAAACTATCGATAACCTCAGATATGCAGATGACACCACCCTTATGGCAGAAAGCGAAGAACTAAAGAGCCTCTTGGTGAAAGTGAAAGAGGAGAGTGAAAAAGCTGGCTTAGAACTCAACATTCAGAAAACGAAGATCATGGCATTGGTCCCATCTTTTCATGGCAAATAGATGGGGAAAAGTGGAAACAGTGACACTTTATTTTTCTGGGCTCCAAAATCTCTCCAGATGGTGACTGCAGCCATGAAATTAAAAGGCGCTTGCTACTTGGAACAAAAGTTATGACCAACCTAGACAATATATTAAAAAGCAGAGACATCACTTTGCTGACAAAGGTCTGTCTAGTCAAGGCTATGGTTTTTTCCAGTAGTCATGTATGGGTGTGAGAGTTGGACTATAAAGAAAGCTGAGCGCCGAAGAATTGATGCTTTAGAACTGTGGTGTTGGAGAAAACTCTTGAGAGAGTCCTTTGGATTGCAAGGAGATCCAGCCAGTCAGTCCTAAAGGAAATCAGTCCTGACTATTCTTTGGAAGGGCTGATGCTGAAGCTGAAACTCCAATACTTTGGCCATTATATGCTAAGAACTGACTCATTGGAAAAGACCCTGATGCTGGGAAAGATGGAAGCCATGAAGAGAAGGGGATGACAGAGGATGAGATGGTTGGATAGCATCACCGACTTGATTGACAGGAGTTTCAGCAAGCCCTGGGAGTTGGTGATGGACAGGGAAGTCCATGGGGTCGCAGAGAGTTGGACACAACTGAGTGACTGAGCTAAACTGAACTGAACTGCAAGGAATAAATACATAGATAAATCTAAATGAAGTTTGTATAAAATAATGGTAATAATGATGTTTCGTGGAGTTTAAAATGCATGTAAAAAATTTTGACAGCAGTATCATATACGGTAAAGAGGGTAAAATTAGACTTAATTTGATTTAAATAAATTAAAATTAAAGGGTCTTAATTTTATTGTCCATAAATGGTAAAAGTACTGACATATTAGGCTTTAAATAAGTTAAGGATGCCTACTGTAAATGCTAAGAACCACTCGTCAAAAAACAGTTGTTGTCATTCAGTTGCTAAGATGTGTCCAACTGTTTGTGACCCTATGGACTGCAGAACACCAGAAATGTAAACTAACAAGATAATAGAGGGTACATTTTAAATGATAATAATAATAAGAGAGTAATCAAAAAGAAGACTATAGAAAAGATGGGACAAGTGGAGAATAAATAATATGGTGAAACATCTGTATGCAAGTATATGGGTAATGATATTAAAGATGAATGAACTAAATCTTCCTTTAAAAAGATTATGGGAAGTGGGTGGAATTGGATGAAGGTGGTCAAAATGTACAAGCTTCTAGGTACAAGATAAATAAGCCCTCGGAATGTAACGTGCAGCATGTTAATGTAATAAACACTGCTGAATATGTGAAAATTGTTAAGAGAGTAAACCTTAAGAGTTCTCACTATAAGGAAAAACTGTTTTTTTCTTGTTGTATTAAATGAGATAATGAACGCGCACTCAGTGTATTGTGGTAACCATTTCTTACATCAAATCCTGACTGTACACCTAAAACATATGCAGTGCTGTATATCAATTATTATCTCCATAAAATTAAAAGAAAAAAGACTGCGATTGTCATGCCAGGATTTAAGAAGACAACTATATGCTGGTTACAAGACACACATCTTAAATATGTGCGTATGCTTAGTCGCACAGTCATGTCTGACTCTTTGCGACCCCATGGACACAGTCCACCAAGCTCCTCTATCCATGCGATTCTCCAGGCAAGAATACTGAAGTGGGTTGCCATGCCCTCCTCCAGGGGATCTTCCTCACCCAGGGATCAAACCCAGGTCTCCCGCATTATAGATTGATTCTTTACCATCTGAGCCACCAGGGAAGCTCATCTGTAAGGACCCAGAAAAGCTGATTGTGTAAAAATGGAAAAAATCACCTGCCATCCAGGCTACACTATGTTATCAGCAATGGAAGATTTAAAGGAGGAACCATTACCAGATATCTTCGTCATAAGGATGAAATGCATCATTCCACTGGAGACACAATAATTTTGAATGTGCACACACTTAGTAACAAAATTCTTAAAGCAAAATGCTAAAAACCATAAAGAAAAAGGGACAAATCTGAAATCATAGTGGGAGATCTTAATGTTTAACACAGGTCTTAGCACTTCTCAGTAACTGGTAGAACGTGCATGCACACATGTGCTTAGCTGTGTCTGACTCTCTGCGACCCCATGGACTGTAGCCCGCCAGGCTCCTCTGTCTGTGGGGTTCTCCAGGGAAGATTATTGGACTGAATGGCCATTTCCTTCTCCAGGGGATCTTCCTGACCCAGGGATTGAACCTGCGTCTCCTGTACCGCAGGCAGATTCTCCATCAAGAGTGCCTGGGAAGCTCCGGTAGAACAAGCAGACAAAAAGCATTAAAGGTTGAGAAGATCTGAGTGACACGATAGACGAACCCGACCAGTCTGCTGCCTTTAGAACACGGCACCCTCCCATGGCGGGGAACATCTTACTTAACTGTCTCAGATTATCCTGATTCTGATTTTCTTGGTTGGTCTTATTCTTTTTTGCTGTTTGGGTTTCCACTAGTTGCCTCGAATCTTTTTGAAAGGAGAAAGTATCAGTCAAGAAATGAAAAACAGATAAATGGAACGGGCACATATGGGTTTGGAAGACTGAAAACGTAGGTTTTCTAGCCATGTCATTCCTGGTCTGTAAACTTGGACTTAACGGTTTTAGAGAAAATAATAGCTGCCACAGGGCCTTGATGACACTTATACAAAACAGTGCGTGTAAATGCCTGCCCAGAGTAAGCTTGGCATCTGTGGTAACTGTAATTGTTGTTATTTTTATTATCATTATGTTTGAAGACAGCGGGTCTTTTAAATGATGAGATTCTGAACTTGAAGCAGTCTGCTGAGCCAGCGTTTTTGGCTGCACGTGTCTGAAGAACAGGAAAGAAAAATGGATCAAGCTGGCATTTTCTCACAGCTCAGCTCAGTGAAAAGCTGTAAAAACAGGCTGCACGTGCCCTTGGGTGGAGCAGGGAGGCTGCCAAGACGGTGTCCCCAGGGTCGGGGGTAGAGAGGGGAGAGCGGGGAGGGAGAGGGAAGGTCACTGCAGAACCCTTGGGGACAAGGCTCTCCTGCTAACAAGGTCCTTGAAGGATATCCTTAACTAAATCCCATTGTACCAGGTCCAGAAAGACCTGCCTTCCTCTGAATCGCCCCCAGGGAAGCTTCAAAGTCTGTCTCCAAAGACTGGGGTAAGAATGGGTTTCTAATCACATCCTAAAAGGAAGAGCTCACATCCTGAGGGTCTGTGAGGTACTGGGGCCAGTGCCAGGCATTTCGTCTCCATTTCCTCTGAATTCTTAGTCTGTTGTGTAGAAACTGAGGCTCAGGGAAGATAGGTGATGTGCCTAAGGTCACACAGCTGACCCAGGACTCAACTACTTACGTGTCTGACTCTTTAAGAACACTGCTCTTCTCACTAATGCGTTAGGTATCACACTGTCCTTCTCACACAAGGCAAGAATCTGTACGTCCTTAAAAAAAAGAAAGAAAGAAAGCAGAACACATCAAACATTTTGTTTGGAAAACTTCTATTCATCCTTCAAAACCCTAGGTCAATGGGAAGCCTCTATGAAATCTCTCTTTGTGCTCCAACTTCATCATCTCTCCATAATGTCAATCACCTCTGTCTCAGCACCTATGTCTATTGTTGCCTTTTTCATGCTGTTTTAGAAAAATTGGGCTGGTGGCTCGATGGTAAAGAGTCTGCCTGCAGTGTAAGAGACCCAAGTTCGTTCCCTAGATTAGGAAGAAAGGAAATGGCCACCCCCTCCAGTATACTTGCATCCAGTATACTATACATCCTGTAAATTTCATGGACAGAGGACCCTGGCAGGCTACAGTCCATGGGGTTGCAAAGAATTGGACATGGCTGAGTGACTTCACTTTCTTTTCTTTCTTTCTTTATAATAATCAGTTTATACATTTGTCTTCCTCCTCAGGCTGGAGGGTTCTCACTTCTTTTATTATATCTGGATCTATGTACCCGGCCCTGCCGAGCCCAGTGTAGTGATGGCATAAATAAGCATATGCGAGAGGGAATGCAAAGAAAGAAATTAACTTTATTTGGCAAAGATTTATCTGGTTCCTACTATGTGGCCTACACTTGTAGCTAGATGTGAGGAATAAACCAATGAACAAAACTAAGTCGAGGTTCTCGTGAAGCTCATACCACGGGGAGAAGCGGGCAGTAATCAAACACACAGGTATATAAACAAAAGAACTGCTGTTTGTGAAAAGTGTCACCTCTGTGTCCCAGGACTCTTCAGATGATTAAAGATTCCTATCTTCAGGCAGAGGGCTCAATTAGCAAGAGGACCGTTTTGATATTACTTAGGTGTTAACATTTAAAGGGTAGTCAGAACCCTCCAATGCCCCTGATTCTTTTGTGCCCTAAAATTTTTACTGTGCTACAATCAAAATAAAGCACAGTCTTATTAGAGAAGTAGATAGTCCAGAGCTAGCAGATCTCAAAACACAGAATAGGGATGGTAAATATGTGGTGCTTAAACCTCCACTTCCTACTGCTGGTCCTAAGACAGACATTGCTAGTCGATCATGGCCCTCCTTCTAGCTGAGCTCGAGATCCCTTCTCAGCACAGCACTCCAGGCAGCCACAACTAGTCAACCTGAACCAAGATAAAACCTCGGTGCTCTCCTATCTGCTTTGGCTGAGGGAGTGTAGTGCTGTAGCAACAGCTTTGGGGGGAACCAAATCCTTGAACTGATCTTGGCAGTGGCACTTGAAAAAGAGAAGACGGAGAAGAAGAATTGCTTTTCAAATATTTGGTCTCCAAACATATTTATTTGCAGTTCCAAGTCTACTGACCATATGTATTACATCTGTTCTGGATTGGGATTCAAACAAGGTTTATGATTTATTAGCTTTAAAAAATATATCTCTAGGTACCTCCACACAAAGATGCCAAAGAAGCCTCGATCTCACCGAGACACATTTCCCCCTCTCAGAAGGACTCAGGGTATTTAGGATCCCTCATCATGGGCAAATCCCCTTGCCTGTCTGATTTGAAAGAAGAAGAAGGAAAAAAAAGCTCTGTTTGGCGCTTGTGATCCTTTCATGTGAATTACACAGCCTGGTTGATTTAACACGACCCACTGAGATTTCACAGCTTAGCAGAGGCTGTGCAGCCCTCCTGAGGCTTGCAGGCCCCGATGAACTTACCAGGCCCTCCTGGGTGGCCCCTTCTCTGCAATTTCCTACGAGTATGTGGCCTTTCCCCTTCAGCCCTTGAACTTTCTCTCAGGGGGTCCTCTGGCCTTGGCCCATAGCTGCACACAGCCCCTCTCCTGTCCTGCCCCCACTGTGAAAGGGAAGGGGAAGGGAACCAGATACTATTGTGTCCAGGCCAGTGGTGACTTACCCAATGCACACAAGCTTCCGGATCTCTCACATTCTTAGTTGTCCCATCTGTAAGATGGGAATGAAAGTAACACCGTCTCCCTGGTTGCCGCAATGGTTGGATGCAGGCCAATAGTGCTGATCCTAGGGGCTGCTCCATAAATCATGGGTGTGCCACCGACAGTCCTGTGACTGCAAGCTGATTTAATTTTCACAGAAAGCTGCTTGGCGCAATGGTCAAGAATGCTCCTGTTAAAGCAGGAGAATCAAGAGACGTGAGTTCGATCCCTGGGTCGGGAAGATCCCCTGGAGTAGGAAATGGCAACCCACTTCAGTATTCTTGCCTGGACAATCCCATGGACTGAGGAGCCTGGCGGGCTACAGTCCAGGGAGTCTCAAAGAGTTGGATGTGCCTGACTGAGCACGCACACACAAGAAGCCGGTAGACCAAGTTCTCACATACTGGGGTGAGCCACCCTCAGGACTTAGAGTGCACATTGCCCTGAACCTACACACAGGATCTGATTCTGACAGTCTGAGACGGGGCCTGGGGATTTGCGCTGTGAACCACCCTGCCCGTGGTTGGGACTGGAGGTATGCCGACTTTCCCCCTCAGAAACCATCTATATAGAAAGAAAAGTCCGCTCTTCCTCTTAGCACCCAGCTTGGGGCTCTCATTGAAGTCAGCATCTATACATGTTTGCTGTTGGATGAATGAATTCAATTAACCACCCATCAGTTGGAGTGGAACGTTGGAGAGACCCTGCATTTATGCAAATCAGAGTCTTTGGGGGACTCCACCGCTGTCACCAAGACTTAGTGGCTTTTCCAGCAACACGGATTTCCCCCACCTCCTGGCTCCACTCTGCCCTCCTCACAGCCCCACCCCCCACCACCAGTCTTCTCTGTGGTTTTCCTACAGGCAGGATCACCCTCTTCCAGCGACCTCCACACAGCCTCCAAGATCATCTCTGCAACATGTAAATCTGCTCATGCCTCTCTTGTTCTAAAAACCTATCAGTGGCTGCCCCCTGCCCAAGGGATCATCTCCAATTTAACTCCCAAGCCCTCAGCACGGCAGTCCGAACCCTTCCTTATTGGACCCTGTGCATTCATCCCTCCTCAGTGATTCTCATATTTTGCTCCAGCGTCCCCACATCTTTCCAGACTGGCAAACGGACCTCCTCCATCTTTCTCATCTCCCTGGAGTGCTCATCTGCATCTCTGCCCACCCCAAATCCCACGGGTCACTCAAGGCTTGTCTTGGGCCTCACCCCCTCCAGGAGCCAACTTGTTCCCCTCCAAGCTGATGGGTGTTTTTTCAGGGCTGCCTCAGCACCTGGTGCTGGTCCCTTTCGAAGCTCACCATTGGCTGTTTACCTCTTATCCTCTCCACACTTGGTTGGAAACTCTGAGTGAGCAGGTCACATGTGGTGGCCGAGTCCCTGGCTATAGTACACGACAGTTCTCAACCTGCGGGAGGAAACTTCCCGCATCAGCCCCGGGCCCCTTCCTGCTCTTGGCTGCTTGTAGCCTTCTGAGTGTGGATCCGCAAGTCCCCAGGACTTGGGAAGCTCCAGGATGTATCCATTTTGTGCTGGGGTGAGGAGTGGCATGTACTTTTACCTACTTTATGCCTAGATTCTTGGAAAGGCCCAGACAATGACTAGATTAAGAGCCATGTTATTTAAACACTAAACCAAAACATATTCTTCCAAAGAAAAGCAGCGGCTCATTGGAATCTTGGACAGTCAGGACGCTCTCCCTGTGGGCCCAGCCCCTCAGGGAAATGAGGATGGAGATGATGTTGATGGAGATGATGGGGTCAGCCTGGGCATCTAGCTTTGTCTGGAAATGAGATGACAAGTCACCTCTCAGGGATGTTTGCTTTCTTTTCTCCATGAAAGACAGTGTTGGCCACCACAGAAATGCAAACAGATAAAACTTGGGTGCCAAGGAAATAGTCTGGACATTCATCGAAGACTTCAGGGGCTGTAAATGAGGGAAGGGGGATGAGGTAGACAGAGTGGGTAGGAGTCTGAGGTAGAGAGGGAGGCCTACTTCCAGCCTTTGGTACTAAGGTCTTTCATAAAAAAACAGTAATATGGATTTTTTTTTTAAAAGAAATCTCCTGGGTTTTTAAAAATTTTTAATTTCCCCAGAGATTTATTTTTTTTAATGTTCTTTATTATTTATTTTTGGCCTTGCTGTGAGAGGCTTTCTCTAGTTGCAGCAATATGAGGCTTCCTTGTTTCGGAGCGCAGACTCTAGGAAGGAGGGGCTTCAGTAGCTGCAGTGTGGGGGCTTTAGAGTTTGCACTCAGTAGTCGTGGCTCATGGCCTCAGTTGCTCCTTGGCCTGTGGGATCTCCCTGGACTAGGAGTCTAACCCGTGTCCCCTGCATTAGCAGGTGGATTCCCAACCACTGGACCACCAGGGAAGTCCTCTCCTAGTTTTTTTTTTTTTTTTTTTACTGTTTTTCAATTAATTCAAAAACTCTGAAGCCCTTTTCAGGTTGACGTCAGCCTGCTCCGCCTGAGTCTACAACCTCTGGTCTCCTCTGTAACAGGTTCTTTACACTTTCTTTCCCCTTTAATCTTCTACCCATTCATTAGACCTGCTTTTTTTTGGCAGGGGGGTGGTTTAGACCCATTTCTCAGATGAAGAAATAGAGGCTCAAAACCACATGCCCAGAGCCACTGAAAGGGGTGGGTCATGATTCAAACCCAGCTCTATCTGATTCCACAGCCTGGCCCTGCCAACCTCAGGAGCCCTCCTGGTGACCGAGTCTGTGGCGGGGCCTGTCCCTGGGTCTCAGGCATGGAGAGTGGATGGTCGTCTGTGAAGCGAATGGCAGCTCCCGCCAGCAGCCAGGCCGGAGAACCCCTTTGTGTGAGCCCAGCATCTGGTTGTCAAATGCAAGCTGGCTCACATTTACCATCTGGCTCCACTTGAGAAACGGGCATTTAAACATTACAGCCAGCAGGGCAGGCAGGGCCCTGCGAGAGGCTTCTCGGTCTGCAAGAGGAGGATGGCAACCTGTCGGAGCCAAAGCAGAGTCAAGATGAAAGGGGGTGGGCGGCCCACTCCACTCCTCTCTGCTCCTCCGTCTGTCCGAGCTCTGAGCATCTGTCAGACTCTCGAGCCTCCTTCTCTTCCTCTCCTCCCCCTTCCCTGTACCTCGTCCCTCTGCTCTGTCTCCCTCCTCACGCCTTTCTAGCCCCCTGTCTCGATTTTCCCTGCTTCCATCTCTTTCGCATTTTTTCAGTCTGTCTTTTCTCTTCTTCCTTCTTTTCCTTTGCCTCCTCACTCTCCATCTCCCAGGAGAATCTGCATAAACTTTAACCCCTGATTTGCTTCCAACATCCTCACACAAAGAACAAATAAAGAGATGTTACCAACAAGCCCCGAGCACTTTGTTCCAATAGAACTTTTTCTCTTAGGAGAAGGACATGCAAATTTCTAAAACTGACTCACTCTCTGACATAGTCATGACTTGGCATCCTATGGCAAGTTAAGTATTTTTCCAAACACAGCTAAGCCGGTGTAGAAGGCTAATGAATCCAGCAAAAAGAAGCTTTCATCTGCAAGTCACTAAGATGTTCTGTTGTTTATTCCCTACTATGATTTTATTTCTCCATAACCCTCTCCTCCTACACACACAGTCATTCACACAATTGGCACACATACACACCCCTCCCCGACCCCCGCCAACACACACATATTCACACATTTCTTACTGCCATTTCTTTGAAGAAAAGAAATTCTGTATCTTGATTCTCTGCCCAGGTTATCCAACCAGGTCCTCAGAAAGAGGCGACCTGGCCCTTGCTGGTGCCTTCTGCACTCCATGTGACTTTTGACTTGACTCTGGTCTTCACGGAACCTTGCCAGGAAGATAGCCATCCAATCATACAGGTAAAGAGCCCGCAGGTCAGAGAGGTGAAGTGATTTGGCCAACGTCACAAAGTCAGTCTACCCTTGACAACCCCGGGATGGAAGCTCTCCACATGGCCTTCTGGGGGAGTCTGCAGGCCATTTGCTGGCCCCGGAAAGAAGCTTGCCAAGACTCCCTGCAACAAGCATTTCCCACCTCTAACAAATAATGGCAAGAAGAGTGATTTTCCAAGCCTTATTTACCAAACACTCACTGTTTCCCTCATGCTTACCCAGTCCTTTGATATCGGGAGGATGGGGTAGTTGTTGTTGTTCAGTCGCTCAGTCATATCTGACTCTTTGCAACTCCATGGACTGCAGCACACCAGGCTTCGCTGTCCCTCATTACCTCCCAGAGTTTGCTCAAACTCATGTCCATTGAGCTGGTGATGCCATCCAGCCATCTCATCCTCTGTCGTCCCCTTCTCCTGCCTTCAATCTTTCCCAGCATCAGGGTATTTTTCAGTGAGTTGAATCTTCGCATCAGGTGGCCAAAGTATTGGAGCTTCAGCTTCAGCATCGATCCTTCCAATGAATATTCAGGGTTGATTTCCTTTAGGATTGACTGGTTGGATCTCCTTGCAGTCCAAGGGACTCTCCAGAGTCTTCTCCAACACCACAGTTTGAAAGCATCAATTCTTTGATGCTCAGCCTTCTTCATGGTCCAACTCTCACATCCACTGGGGCTTTCTTTGTGGATCAGTTGGTAAAGAATCCACCTGCAATGCAGAAGACCCCGGTTTGATTCCTGGGTCGGGAAGATCCTCTGGAGAAGGGATAGGCTACCCACTCCAGCATTCTTGGGCTTCCCTGTGGCTCAGCTGGTAAAGAATTTGCCTGCAATGAGGGAGACCTGGGTTCAATTCCTGGGTTGGGAAGATCCCCTGGAGAAAGGAAAGGCCATGCACTCCAGTATTCTGGCCAGGAGAATTCCATGGACTGTACAGTCCATGGGGTTGCAAAGAGTTGTACATGGCTGTGCAGCTTTCACTTTGGTGCTTCTCTTGTGGTTCAGATGGTAAAGAATCAGCCTGCAATTTGGGAGACCTGGGTTTGATCCCTGGGTTGGGAAGATCCCCTGGAGAAAGGAAAGGCTATCCAACCAGTTAATCGTAAAGGAACTCAGTCCTGAATATCACTGGAAGGACTGATGCTGAAGCTGAAGCTCCAATACTCTGGCCACCTGACGTGAAGAACTGACTCATTGAAAAATACCCTGATGCTGGGAAAGATTGAAGGTGGGAGGAGAAGGGGACGACAGAGGATGAGATGGTTGGATGGCATCACCAACTTAATGGACACAAATTTGAGTAAGCTATGGGAGTTGATGATGGACAGGAAAGCTAGGCGTGCTGCAGTCCACGGGGTCACAAAGAGTCAGACATGGCCGAACAACTGAGCTGAACTGAACTGATCCACTTCAGTATTCTGGCCTGGAGAATTCCATGGACTACAGCCCATGGCGTGGCAAAAAGTCAGACATGACTGAGCAACTTTCACACACCTCACATCTATACATGACTACTGGAAAAACCATAGCTTTGACTATACGGACCTTTGTCAGCAAAGTAAAGTCTCTACTTTTTAATATGCTGTCTAGGTATGTCATAGCTTTTCTTCCAAGGGATAGTTACTATGTCCATTTTGCAGATAGGTAAACTGAGCCTTGGGCTTCCCAGATGGCACTGGTGGTAAAGAACCTGGCTGTCAATGCAGGAGACTTAAGAGACACGAGTTTAATCCTGGATTGGGAAGATTCCCTGGAGAAGGGCATGGCAACCCACTCCAGTATTCTTGCCTGGAGAATCCCACAAACAGAGAAGCCTGGTGGGCTATAGTCCATGGGGTCACAAAAAGTCGGACACAACTTAAATGACTTAACACCCATGCATGCAAACTGAACCTTTAAAAGTTAAGTGACTTTTCCAAGGTCCTTGGTTGGTTGGCATGAGGGCAGAGGGCCCATGTCTCTTTGGTGTGTATCAAGATTTCAGCTGGAGATGGTAGGCCGTGGAAGTCTTCTGGAGTGATAGTACAGATAATTTAAAGAACCTAATTTGTTTTATCAGCGGCTCACATCATGCATTTAATTTTTGACCTCAGTTTCCACATCCATCATATGGAGGTGATAATTGCCATAGAACTTAATACCAGAGATGGAGGGGCACAGGAAACCCTGTCTGAGGAGGTGATAATAGCATGTACAAGTTAAGAGACAGCCCACTGCCTAGCTTCAGAGCGCACACTCTAGAAGGGAGATACCTGAGCCTAGAAAGCTCTTACTTCTTCCTCTTAGTCTGTGGCAGACATTACAAATCAATCACTGCACTTCAAGCAGGCATCTCCAATCGACTGACATCGAAATGAGAGGTACAGCCTGTTTGCCACTCTGATGACAGAGGGAAAAGCCAACTTTCCAGTTCCAGGCACCATGTTAAGCACCTTCTTGACCCCATAGGTCAAACCTCAGTGCCAACTTCAAGCCAATCCTTGTCCCATATTATCTCATCTAATCTTCAAGACAACTCTACAAGTAAGTCAGACGCAGTCATTTCACAAGCTAGTCTGTAAGGCAGCTCGGCTGCTTACCCCAGTTCACCCAGTTTGCCATCAATGATGTTTCTTTTTGGACCTGGGTCTCAGGGGCCCGTTCTTGCCAATGTTCCACACTACCTCCCCCAAACAGGAATCTAGCAGGAAAAGCAAGGCTCAGAGGCTTCACTGGGGCCACCCAGAGGGCTCTGGGGGAAGTAAAACACAGCCACCCCCTTTCCGGTGGAGAGTTCTCATTCCTGCTGGAAACAGACGGCCTGCCAGGACCAGAGTCCGTCTTCCGGGAGAGGCGGCACACATTATTTTGATATTGAACATGTGCCCATGGGCCCAGTGATGGACAAACCTTTCACACATCTCAGAAATGAAACTCACAGAGTCATTTCCATCTTGGCACAAGCTGTGGGCACAGCCCCGCAAGGCCCTGGCACTGCTAATTCTCTCATCAGCTTAATAGGAGAACAATCATCAGAGTCAGGATACAAATTTAGCTCCAGACACTTTTTTGGGAACTCAGAGGGTTTGTGACTTATGGCCTCATTTTAAAGAGGAGCAGATTGTTGACACAAACTGCGGTAGTTCCCGTTTTTCTCGAGGAACCAAGTTATCCTCGATGTTTGTGGGAGAACCCTTTGGACGTGGCTGGAGTCCACAAGTGGCTAGAAAGATCCAACAGCTTGTTGTAGGATGACCCATCTATAATTAACCTAAGCATTTGTTTATTTAACTATCTCAATTACAGGCTTACTTAAAGAGCATTAAAAATAAAAGATGAGCCCCAGGAACAGAAACAGAAGGTGATCTTTTGTCCAGGCTTAACAGGATGTGATTGGAATGTCTGAGTAGCCAGCAATAGGGAGAACAGCCATCAGTGAAAGCTTTCAATTGAGACAGAAAAATGCTAACACGAACAAAACTGACCTCTGTAGGCACGTTTTGTCGTGAACCCTACTTCCCAGGGTTTGTATCCCAGCTTTTTTCCGTGTGCTATCTGTGACCTTGTGCAAGTCAGGTGACCTTGGGTTTCTCCCTTAGGAGAGCTGGGGAAGAGGTCTGCTGATACCTATTACCATGTATTTGCTATATGCCAGGCATCGTTCTAAACACTATTCACTTAATTGTCATAACTGCACTACGAATTAAGTACTATGGTTGTCTTTCATTTCCTAGATGACGAAATGGAGGCCCTGAGAGGTGAGGTGACACAGTAATGCTCAAGGCAGCAGGGTGTGTGTGGAGTGTGGGAGCTCAGCTTTCCTCCCGGGACCTGGCCCCAGGGCGTGTAGCTGCTGCCCTGCTCTACCCTGTCTTGCGGTGAACTCGCACAACAGGGAGTCCTCAAACTTGGTTATGTTGAATCCAGCTTTTTTTCCCTTTGTCTTACAAGGGTGACTTTCTGATGGTAATGCACATTTTTCTATCTGATATAAATAGCTTTTTTGATTTTTCTCCCCCTGCCTGCTTCCAAATATCAGTCAATACTGGAGAGAAAATAACTCTGTCTGGTTCATGGTGACAAGGTCAGGGCTCCTTTGGAGAACACTCCATCCTGGGCTGAGAAATCATGGCATTTATTTTAAGCTGAAACATTCTTATATTTAATGCTTGTCATCAGGCTGAAGTTTGTTTATTGCATTCCATAATTATGATGAATATATTTTAAATAGAAAAAGATTTGAAATGTGGGACAGCTGCAAAAAATATGGTGTCAATCACTGAAAATCAACCCACATCTGGAGTTAGAACTTGGGTGGGAATGGCTTGTTTTGCATTTTTATGACCAGATGCATCCAGATTAGATGTACCTTATAAACTTCACCCAGACAACTGTCAGGGCCAATCAGCCTTAATTGAATGTGACATTTTCTCCACCAATCCGCCCTGAGTCCAGGCCAAGAATCCCCCCTGTATCACAGGCCCTGTGTGTGCTCTCTTAGCCGTGCACACAGGATCTGTCAAACACAGGCCAAATTAAATACTGGACTTTGTTCCACAGTGACTTCCAATTACAGTGAGCGAAATCTGGAGGGCTTTGAACCACCTCCCCACCGTGGCCTGTCATTTAGAGACACCATCAGTAGGAAGCCGGGAGCCCAGGCCTGCTGATGCTAGGTTACAGTGCGCTGTGCCTGCCCCCCACCCCCACCCCAGGCACCGGGCACTTGCTCTATGCCAGGGTCATGCCAGGCTCTTCCCATATACCCTCCCTCTTAGTCCCCCAAGGTCAGAAAATTCAGAGAGATACATAGGGGGTCTGGCCCAAATTTGCATGCCTAGGAGAGCTTGAATATTCCCATCAGGTGGTTCTCAAACTCCTCTACTGCTGCTGCTACTGCTAAGCCGCTTCAGTCGTGTCCGACTCTGTGTGACCCCATAGACAGCAGCAGCCCACCCGGCTCCCCCGGCCCTGGGATTCTCCAAGCAAGAACACTGGAGTGGGTTGCCATTTCCTTCTCCAGTGCATGAAAGTGAAGAGTGAAAGTGAAGTCGCTCAGTCGTGTCTGACTCTTAGCGACCCCATGGACTGCAGCCTGGTAGGGTTGCAGCCCACCAGGCTCTCCAGCCCATGGGATTTTCCAGGCAAGAGTGCTGGAGCGGGGTGCCATTGCCTTCTCTGAAAACTCCTCTGAAGACATTTAATTACAGGGGAAGGCAGTTTTGGTTGTTGTAGTGACTGACTTTAGCACCAGGTCCTAGGAAGGCTAAACCTCTTGCGATGTGAGAAACAGAGCTGAGGACTCGTGAGCTGGCTCCTCCGTATGTCGACAGCCCTCCCCATGTACCGACTCTGGATCTGAGTCCAGACAGGTGGCACCCACGTTTAGAAAGTATATGAGTTGATGTGCAAATTGTAGGCTTGAAGAATATTTTCTCATTCTGGACCTTCTAGATATCACATTAGTTGATGTACAAGTAACACGGAAGTGACGAAGATATTGATAGAGAAGGGGAGAGAGACAAGAAGAGGAGAAGGAGGAGAATTCTGTCTGGTCTAGAAATATCCAATAAAGATTGGCCTTTATAGTTACGATCAAGCTCATCATTATTACTTCTGAGGTTTGCAGATCATGGTAGGATTCTGCAGAAATATGTGAACAATAAAATCTTCACAAGCTGTATTTCTATTTCCCAAGCTATAAGAAAGGCAACCACATAGTCAATTGTAATAATAATAATCGTCTCTTCTGTCATGACTGCTATGCTACAAGCTTAACACACGTCTTCTTGCGTGCCTATGGCGATCCTGTGATAGGAGTGTTATTACTCTGATCCTCTTAAAGATGAGGAAATGGAGGTTCAGAGAGGTTAAATGACAGCCTGAAGTCACACAGCTAGAAGGAGGCAGAGCCAAATTTTGAGCCTGATTCCATAAACTGGATTCACTTTCTAAACCTTAAAGTCCAAGAAAATCACAACTAGTTTTGGTGACAAAATGCAAACGAAAGGTGTTGTTTTTTCCTAAAAGTGCCTTTTGAACTGGTTTGAACCAGAATCCAAAATGAATGTTTACTTAACTATTAAACCAGAGGACTGGAACATCCAAATCTTGGCACGAAGAAGCCTAAATGCAGGTCTCTCTCCACCAGCACGCCTGGTTTTAACAAGTACCATCATTTGTATCTAGCTCTGGGTAACAAAGAGATTTCCACAAGTCAGAGGACTGGGCTTAAAGGAGGTTGCTGATCTGGTTACAACAAATTCTATTAAGTAAAAAATTCTGTCTGACAGAGGTTTTCATCAGTCCCTCTCCCTACCGGAGACACGATCCTGAAAGAGAACGCTGGCTTGGGATTTCTCTTTTGCGAAACAGAAATGAGATTAACAAACCGTTTAGAAGAAGCTCTCCATGCACTGAGGTTACAAATCAGCTGCCCGCAGAGGCCACTCAGGTGAGAGGAATGAATGGAGGAGGGAGCCCACAGTTATAACAGTGAGGGGTGAGGATGCGGGGAACTGAGGCGTCCTCGCCAGGCCAGCTGTGAGGCAGCGCCAGCCAGTTATTTCACGGTGACATTCAGTTGGCAGTTTTTTGACTTCTCAAGAGCACATGGGATTTTTGTGTGGAGTCTCCTGGTGCTTGAAGTTTGGTAACAAATTCAAATTTTTGAAAGAAATTGTTTGGGACAAATCAAAAATGTCTGTGTCCTGAAGTGGCCTGTGAGCTGTCCAAACTCTGATGCCATCTCTCTCCTGAAACCTCATCAGGGCCCTGGCTGGTGGGCACCATGGTCATCCTGCTATAACAGTGGAAGAAACAGGTTCAGAGAGGGCAACCATCGTGTTCAAAGCCACACAGCGGGCTCTGCTATGTAGTGCTGAGGCCTAGTGTGGAAAACAAAGTCCTGACCTCAAAATCGCTAAGCCTTCGAGAAGTGTAGCAGACACCTATGCTGGGGTTTGTTCTTTCAAAAGCAGTCCCTCTCCCCACTTCTCCGTGAGTCTCGGATCTCCCTCTTCATTTCTCTTACAAGGATTCCTGTTGTTGAATTTAAAGCCATCTGGGTAATCCAGGTGGCACTCATCTTGAGATCATTAACTTAACTACATTTGCAAAGATCTTTTTCCTGATTAAGATCACATTCACAGGTTCACAGACCATGGGCCTATCATTTTTTAGGGGTGTCAGGCATTCGATCCATTACATATCCCTTTGCGATTTATCTGCTTCTTAAATTTGAATTTGGGTTTAAAATCAGGTATGGTTTTCCAGGTGGCTTGGTGGTAAAGAATCTGCCTGCCAATGCGGGAACCGCAGGAGATCCGTGATCGATCCCTGGGTCAGAAGGATCCCCTGGAGGAGGAAATGGCAGCCCACTCCAGTATTCTTGCCTGGAGCCCATGGACAGAGGAGCCTGGCGGGTACCAGTCCGTGGGGCTGCAAAGAGTCAGACATGACTTAACAACTGAGCATGAGCACATTAAAGGCAGGAACCCCAGGCTTCCTGCTGGCATCCCAGTATCAAGTAGCCCTTCAGGAAGTAGTCCCCAGGAGAGGGGAACTGTTGGCCGAGCTGACTAATTTCCGACCTGCTGTACCATTGATGGTCCTAAATGAATGACCGTGTGAAATGATGGACCTTCCCTGCATTTGCCTAGAAGAACATCCTCCTGGACTCCTAGGAGAAAAACTGTGATACTAGCGTTCTGGTAAGATTGATCGGGGTTGGTGGGGGTTTGCCTGCATGGAACACAGACATGCTCAGTCACTTCAGTCGTGACCAATGCTTTGCAACCCTCTGGACCGTAGCTCACTAGGCTCCTCTGTCCATGGGATTCTCTGGGCAAGAATACTGGAGTGGGTTGTCATGCCTTCCTCCAGGGAATCTTCCCAACCCAGGGATCGAACCTGCATCTCTTATGTCCCCTGCATGGGCAGGCGGGTTCTTTACCACTAGCTCTACCTGGGAAGCTAAGCTCTGTCCAAATTAGGCTACAGAGCAGAGAAAGCCAAGTCACTTGCTCCTATCTAATGGTATCAAAAGGTACCAACCCAAAGTACAGCATCTTACAAGTTTTATCTTTTAAAATTGCATAGTACCATACAGATCTGATGAGAAAGCTCTCCGCTAGGCCTTATCTTGTGGAAGCATCGGAACAGCCATGTTTTTTACAGATGGTAATAATGGTTTTTCCTTTCCTCTTTCTTGCTGTTCCTACTAATAAAGGAGCCAAAGAAGCAAAGGAAACATTATAGACAACCAACAACAAAGATAAAGTGTCTCTAAAATAGTAGATTTTTCAATTGGTGGGGAACACATGGGAACCTAGCGTTCTGGGAGGTGGCCTCAGGAGCCTGGGCTCTGAAAGGACAGAATGTGGACTGGGAGCAGGGGCTGTGATGTGCTCGTTAGCACTGGCTAAGTCTGGGTTGGGTGGGATGGGGGTTGAGCGAGGGGAGGACAATGGCAGGCAAACTGAGGCATCCGCATCATTCCTGTCGGTAAAGCACTTTTACAACATTCCCTCATTCCAGCCTAAAGTAGACTGACTCTGCAGGAGCAGCCTGGATTGGTGGGGAAAGGCCCTGGATAAACCAAAGGTTGAAGTTTCACCTGCCTAACTATGAGACCTTGAGCGAATCTCAAGGTCTGGCCCTCAGACCTTGAGACTCGCTCTCTCTGAGCCTCAGGTTCCTCAAGTATGAAATGAGGATGATAGCGGGGCTGTAACTTCACTAATGATTTTATTTCTTAAAGTAGGAAATGGACTGTTACTTTGTGAAAGGATTTTCCACTTTCCAAAGGGAATTGACACAGAACCCATGAACTTGACCTCCCATTTGTAACACCTGCTATTTCTCAAGCATGTAGTCCTTGTATGGACACACAAGAAGACCTCCCACATCTGGAGAGGGCTCTCATCTGCATTCAATCTGCATGCGTTTGTTTGCTCATCTACAAAGTAGGGATGTCAATAATAATTGCTGACTTTCTGAGTTGTATTAAGATTAACTGAGCAGTTTGGATACTTTCATTAGGGATACAAATAACAAAATCCCCAACCCAAATTGAAGAGTGGCTTTAAATTTCCTTAAAATTCATGACCTCATGTAAGAGGAATTTCAGAGGCTCAGTGGTTTTCAGGTGGGTTGAGTCAATGCTTCGATGTTGTCATCAGAAGCACACATTCTTCCAAAGACTCTGCTTTGCTGTCTGTACTGACGGCTCCATTCTTCATTCCCAGAGTGAAAACAAGACGGCAGCAGCAGTCCCTAGCATAGAAACAACCATCAGAGGACTGGTGCCTCTCCTGCAGCTCAGCAGTTTGGAGGGAGGAAACTATGGCTAACAGCAAGCCTGCCCTCACATACAGCTGTCCAGAGCTCCATTATCTGACCAGTCTGAACCGATTATCATCGAGGACCATGAGGCTAGCACGAAATGGAGCTGTCAACCTCCTCAAGGGATAGAACTCGCTAGGAGGGGAAATAACTGATTCCAATAGGTTCTTCTTGATTAGAAGGGTATCTCTGTTGGGTTCTTCTAGAAGCAGAATTTGAACTGCTAAGGAAACGTCAGCAGAAGGATGAGGAAGTGGGGCACAGATGGAAGATGGCCAGTGCAGGTGCTTTATTAGGCCAGTGGCCACTGTGAGGAACTGGACCTTAATCCACTGAGAAACCTGCAGGTCAATGTAGAATGCGTCTGAGGGTAGCCTGACTGAGGAAGCTATTCTTCCATCAGCATCCGCTTTCCCACTGGTTCAGGGCTACCTCCAGTGCCATGAATTCAGCACTCTGGCTGGCCCTGAGCATCAACCTAGCAAGTTCCTGTAAGTAAGTAAGTAAATAAGTAAGTGAAGTCGCTCAGTCGTGTCCGACTCTTTGTGACCCTATGGACTGTAGCCTACCAGGCTCCTCTGTCCATGGGATTTTCCAGGCAATAGTACTGGAGTGGATTGCCATTTCCTTCTCCAGTGGATCTTCCCAACCCAGGGATTGAACCTGGGTCTCCTGCATTGTAGCCATCTGAGCCACCAGGGAAGTCCATCAGTTCAGTTCAGTTCAGTCGCTCAGTCGTGTCTGACTCTTTGCGACCCCATGAATCGCAGCACGCCAGGCCTCCCTGTCCATCACCATCTCCCGCAGTTCACTCAAACTCATTTCCATCGAGTCAGTGATGCCATCCGGCCACCTCATCCTCTGTCGTCCCCTTCTCCTCCTGCCCGCAATCCCTCCCAGCATCAGAGTCTTTTCCAATGAGTCAACTCTTCGAATGAGGTGGCCAAAGTACTGGAGTTTCAGCTTCAGCATCATTCCCTCCAAAGAAATCCCAGGGCTGATCTCCTTCAGAATGGACTGGTTGGATCTCCTTGCAGTCCAAGGGACTCTTGAGTCTTCTCCAACACCACAGTTCAAAAGCATCAATTCTTCGGCGCTCAGCTTTCTTCACAGTCCAACCCTCACATCCATACATGACCACTGGAAAAACCACAGCCTTGACTAGACGGACCTTTGTTGGCAAAGTAATGTCTCTGCTTTTCAATATGCTATCTAGGTTGGTCATAACTTTTCTTCCAAGGAGTAAGTGTCTTTTAATTTCATGGCTGCAATCACCATCTGCAGTGATTTTGGAGCCCAAAAAATATAGTCTGACACTGTTTCCACTGTTTCCCCATCTATTTGCCATGAAGTGATGGGACCAGATGCCATGATCTTCGTTTTCTGAATGTTGAGCTTTAAGCCAACTTTTTCACTCTCCACTTTCACTTTCATCAAGAGGCTCTTCAGTTCTTCTTCACTTTCTGCCATAAGGGTGGTGTCATCTGCATATCTGAGGTTATTAATATTTCTCCCAGCAATCTTGATTCCAGCTTGTGCTTCTTCCAGCCCAGCGTTTCTCGTGATGTACTCTGCATGTAAGTTAAATAAGCAGGGTGACACTATACAGCCTTGACGTACTCCTTTTCTTATTTGGAACCAGTCTGTTGTTCCATGTCCAGTTCTAACTGTTGCTTCCTGACCTGCATATAGATTTCTCAAGAGGCAGGTCAGGTGGTCTGGTATTCCCATCTCTTGAAGTCTATAGACTGGGACAAAACCCTCAGGCAAAAGACTGCAGGTGTTTGCAGTGGAGGTGGGCCCTGGGGACTAGGGAGGGGCACCAACAGCATCAGAAACAGGAGGATAAAGCCTGGGTTGGTAGCCAGCAATGGGAGCACTTTTCAGCCAGAGAAAAAAGTTGACCTTCTTAGAGTGACCAAGATTAGGCAGCTCTTCTTGACACAAACCACAAAATGTCCAGGAACATATTAGTATTTGTCACCTGGATAAAGGCCCAAGGACTTATCAAGAGTAGTCTTTCCAAATGTTTCTTTTTGTTTCTGGATCATTTCTCTTAGGAGTGCCCTGAAATCCTTGGAATTCTAAGGCAAAGAAAATAATAACATGAGTACTTTTCCTACTACTAGCAGCCACTACTTTGAACATCTACACAGGTCCAGAAGTTGTGCTATTTCTATATATTGCCTATTTCATGCTCCCAGCAACTCTGCGAGGAAAGTAATGTAATTACCCCCATTTTTATAGATGGGGAAATGAGGAACAGAGCAGGGAATTTATTTTTTTAAATTGTATTGAAATAGTTGATTTACAATATTGTGTTAATTTCTGTATAGCAAAGTGATTCAGTTATACATATATATATTCTTTTTCATATCCTTTTCCATTATGGTTTATCACAGGGTATTGACTATAGTTCCCCATCTACACAGCAGGATCTTGTTTATCTATCTTCTATATAATAGTTTTCATCTCCTAATCCCAAACTCCCAATCCTTCCCTCCCCTACCCCAGCTCCCTTGTCTGTTCTCTATGTCTGTTGAGTCTGTTTCTGTTTTATAGATATGTTCATTTGTGTTGTATTTTAGATTCCACATCTAAGTGATATCATATGATATTTGTCAGTCTCTGACTTGCTTGGCTTAAGTCAGAAACATAATAATATTTGTATTATTATTATTATATCTAGGTCTATCCATATTGTTGCAAGTGATGTTATTTCATTTTTTTTATGACTGAGTAATATTGCATTGTGTATATATACCACACTTTATCATTCATCAAGCAAGGAATTTCTTAAAGTTACAAAGTGATGGCTAAGATACTTCACATCCATGCCGAGGGCTGTTACTCCAATTCAAGGAACCAATGAGCTCATAAGAAGTGGTGAGCAGGATGTCCTGTTCCATCAAAACATTGTTTTTAACAGTAGAGAGGCAGGAAAGAGGACTCCTTGAGTGTCAGCACTCCATGCTGGGCTCCTTCTGGGTTGTGTGCTGCTGTATTGCCAGAGCCTAGAACAGTGCCTGGCACACAATGAAAGTGAAAGTGTTAGTAACTGAGTCGTGTCCACCTCTTCTCGACCCCATGGACTGTAGCTTGCCAGCCTTCTCTGTCCCTGGGATTCTCCAGGCAAGAATGCTGGAGTGGGATCTTCCCAATCCAGGGATCAAACCCACGTCTCCTGCCTTACAGATGGATTCTTTACAATCTGAACCACACTGTAGGTGAGCCTAAAGCTGGTCGAATAAAGGATGGGTCTCCATACATTACGGAGTTATTTTCCCATGTGGTGGATAAGGAAACTGAAGTGGAGAAGGCTTCAAGTGTTTTACAATAAGATTCTGAAGGAAGAAGCTGGGACTTACACCAAGTTCTCTCTGACCCCAGGCTTTCCCCACCACACTGTGGGGTCTGTGGTTGAGCACTGGCTGTTGAGACCAGGACCACAGGGCCCAGCTGCCTCTCCTGTGGTGGCTGAGAACTGGGCCCCAGTCCTGCCCACTCCACTGTCATCACCCACCACTGATCAAAAAGGGCTGTGGGTGCGAGGGTTTGGATCCACGCTGGCCAGTAGAAACAGGATGAGCCACAAACGCAAGCCACATATGTAATTTAAAATTTTCTAGTAGCCACATTTGTTTAAAAAAAAGTAAAGAGAACCAAATAAAACTAATTTTATTAATATATTGTACTTCATTTATATCTAGATACTATGATTTCAGTGTGTAATCAATACAGAACATCACTTTTGAGACTTCTTTTACTTTCTTTCTCTTCTCTCCTTCTTCCTTCCCTCTTTCTCTCCCTTCCACCACCCTTCCTGCCTCTCTCTCTTCCTCCCTTCTTCTTTCTTTCTCTCTCTCTTTAAAAAATTAGCCCTTAATTCATATTTTTCATTAATTCTAGTATAATCTTAATTAGTGAAGTTTTAGTCTGCATTGACTTCATAGGGCATAAGTGAGACTCCATGTTACCATATAGAAATCTTTTCTCTTTATAAAATATATTAATAATGTAGTTGTTGAATGACTTGACTTTTACAGAGAGGAACCCTGGTGTTGACCATACTTTGAGTCAGTGTTTCTGAACTCTCTCTGGTTCTTCTTTGTTTTGGCGTTAAACAATTCCTTTTTGTACCATAAATATTAATGACAATTTTTTTAGTTACTTGTAAGTAAAAGGCTTCATGATGGAGACCCCATAATGTCTTCAAATTCAACAAATGTTAGTAGCTGAAGGAAAAAGCAATGATTCTTCAAAATCCATTACATCTAGATCTTTAAAGAGTCTTTCTTTCTCTTCTTGGTACCAGAGACTTTAAAATCCAGTGTGTATTTTATACGTACAGCATATCTCAATGAAAGCAGCCATATTTTGAATGCTTAAGAACCACACTTGGCTAGTGGCTACCGTGTTGGACTGGACAAGTTTGGATGATTAGGGAAGAAACATTTACCCCTATTACTCTTCTTTCCTTTACCACCTACACACACACACACACACACACACACACACACACACACACACACACAAGAGAATCAAGGCAATTCCAAATATGTGTTTTATATTAGTAAGAGCCAGTATTTACTGAAGCAAGAAAACAGGAATCCTTAAAAGCTAATGATGAACATGGTAATGATACGGGTAATTAGCTTGAAAGCTAGTGATGAAGTGTGAATGGGGTGCTAAAGGTAAAGACCCTGCCTGCCAATGCAGGACATATGCGAGACACGAGTTTGATCCCTGGGCGGGGAAGATCCCCTGGAGGAGGGCATGGCAACCTAGTCCAGTATTCTTACCGAATCCCATGGACAGAGGCGCCTGGCGGGCCACAGTCCACGGGGCCTCAAAGAGTCCGACACGACTAAAGCAACTCGGCATACACGTGCATGAGTACATGCCCTTTGACTCACCAATCTGCATTCTAGGATATGACCCTAAGGAAACAGTTGGGAAGGTATGCAAAGATTTATGTATAAGGATATTTATCAGAGAGTGTGCATTAGCTTCCTCTTGCTGCTGTAACAAATTATCACAGGCGTCATGGCTTAAAACAGCACAAGTTCAGCATGCTACAGTCTTTCTGGAGCCTCTAAGAGTCTGTGGCCTTGCTCCTTCCAGCTTAGAGAGACCACCCTTCGAGTCAGAAGTACCGTCTCTCCAGCCACTGCTTCCGTATTCATGTCCCCTCCAACTTGCCTGGCTCACTCTTTCGCATGTAAGGACCCCTGTGATTAGAATGGGCCCATCTGGATAATTGGGTAATCTCCCCCTAAAGACTTTTAACTTCATCACATCAACAAAGTTCTCTTTGCCATGTAAGGTGATGTATGCACAGGTTCTGGGGATTTGGGTAAATACATCTTCTAGAAGAACATTATTCTAACACAGGAATGTTTTTTAAAAGAAACCGCATAAATAATCTTTGGGACTAGGGGTTTGTTGAAGAGTTCTTAAACATGACACCAAAAGCTTGCAGTATAAAAGAAAAAAAAGTCAATCAGTTAGACCTCATCAAAATGAAAAACTTTTGATCTGCCGTGAAGGATGATAAATTACAGACTAGGAGAAAATATTTGCAAACCACATATCTGACAAAGGACTTATATCTAGAATAGGTATATTCTAATATACCTAATAGATACCAGATATGTATATATATATATATACCCAAAATTCAACAGTCACCAATAACCTGATAAGAAAATAGTCAAAAAACATAAAGGAACATTTCACCAAAGACATATGGATGGCAAATAAACCCATGAAAAGATGTCTCCATCATGAGCCATCAGGGAAACAGAAATTAAAATGTCTGATTCTTTGCGAGCCTATGGACTGTAGCCTGCCAGTCTCCTCTCTTCGTGGATTTCCCCAGGCAAGAATACTGAAGTGGGTAGTCATTCCCTTCTCCAGGGAATCTTCCCGACCCAGGGATTGGTCGGGTCTCCTGCACTGCAGGCAGATTCTTTACTATCTGAGCCTCCAGGGAAACCCTACAAGATATCACTGCATACTTATTACAACAGGTAGAATTTCAGATGAGGATGATATCAAATGCTGGTGATGTCTGAGAGAAGCTAGAGCTCTCGTAACATTGCTGGTAGAAATGTAAAATGGTCTGGTCATTCTGGAAAATAGTTTAGCAGTATCTTTTTAAAAACTCAACATTCACTTACCAAATAACTCAGTGATTGTACTATGTACATTTATTTCAGGAAATGAAAATATGTCCACATAAAACCTCTATAAGAATATTCATAGCAGTTTTATTTGTAATAGTGCAAAAAATAGATACAACAAAAATGCCCTAAAATAGATAAATGGTGAATAGGTGTGGTTTACCCATGCTATGGAATACTACTCAGCTATATGAAGGAAAAATTTATATAAGCAGTTACTTGAATGGATCTCAAGGGCATTATGCTGAGTGGAAAAATGTATATATATATGTGTGTGTGTGTGTGTGTGTGTGTGTGTGTGTAAAGCATTCTTAAAATGGCAAAAGTATAGAGATGGAGAACAGATTAGTGGTTGCCAGGGTTCACAGAGTAGGGAGATGAGAGAGCTGGGTTTGACTATGAAGGACAGCATGATGGCAGAGTTCTGGATCTTGGCAATGGTGATGGTTACACAGATCTGTGCAGGTGATGATAAAGAACTACACACAGATTGTATCAATATCAATATCCTAATTTTGGTATTGTGTAATTATTATGTAACCATTGGGGAAATTGGGCATACATAGTCTTTGCAACTTCCTATGATCCTAGAATTATTTCCAGCTAAAGTTAACACTCCAGTACTTTGGCCACCTCATGCGAAGAGTTGACTCATTGGAAAAGACTCTGATGCTGGGAGGGATTGAGGGCAGGAGGAGAAGGGGACAACAGAGGATGAGATGGCTGGATGGCATCACTGACTCGATGGACGTGAGTTTGAGTGAACTCTGGGAGTTGGTGATGGACAGGGAGGCCTGGCATGCTGCAATTCATGGGGTCGCAAAGAGTCTGTCACGACTGAGCAACTGAACTGAACTGAAATGAAAGTTAACAGAAAAAGAAGAAACATAAAGAAATAACCGAAGTGTCCAACAATAGGGGAATAGTTAAAGGAACTGTGTTCTATCCATACAAGAAAATGGTACAGAGCCATTTGCAACAAGCAAGTAAAACCACATAGGTAGACCAAAAAAAATCAGAATACAAAACAATGTATCCTGTAAGATTCCCTTGTAAATAGGTTGGTATGTGCATGGATAAACTAAACCTGAAAATACATATCAAAATGTTCAGTTCAGTCACTCAGTTGTGTCAGACTCTTTGCGACCCCATGAATTGCAGCACGCCAGTGATTTTTTTTTTCTGGTTGATTTTTGTCCTTTGAATTTTTCAGAACTGCTCCATTTCTTACAACGCACATGTATTACTTTGATAATCAGGGAGAAACTGCTTGTTTCATTCTGGGGGAAAAAAAGAATTTTAAGAAGGCAGCCAAAGGGCAGCAGACTGTGTTTGCCATCCCATCTTTCTGCCCCAAATACAGCTTCGTGAGTGCGTGCAGAGGAAGGCTGATGGAGAAATTCCTTCTCCCAGGGAGAGGAGACTGTGAAATATGTGCTTTGCTTTCTGGCAGGAGCCAAATGAAAGGAGATGGAGTGAGTCAGACCAAAGACCACAGCAAGTTGGGAATAAAACAGCACCTGGTAGAGTCTCTGGGATTACAAGCCCACCAAAACATCTGTGTGGACCAGGAGGTTTCCACTCAGAATGAAAAGAAACTGGTTGCCAAATCTGGTGAGAAATTAAGCTACGGAAACTGCCCTCTTTCCCTCTCCTCTTTCTAAAATAATCTTTAACATTTTTGCTTTGTCATCATTTCTGTTCAGAGAAGCACTTGGTTTTGCATTTGCAAATACAAGCCCTAGATGCCTCTCTGCTGGGCTTGTCTCTGTCTGGTCCCAGGGAGGCTACACTCTGTGTAAATCACCACCAAGGTTTGGTTGGGGAATAACAAGCAGAGGTTCCTGGGAGGGCAAGGATGGCAATGAGTACTTGCATAAATAATCCAGTAATATTCCTTTCATTTTTAAGCATGCATGGTGCTCTAAGCTGTGTAGTCGCTGCTCTATGTAACTCCTAAAGTGGGAATTGTTCCCATTTTACAGATCAGGAAACTGAGGTCCAGGAGAGGTGAGCAACCTAAGATCATGCAGCTAGTCTGGACCCAGTCCTGTCTGGCTCCAGAGCTGTGTTCTTTCCATGTGGGGTCTTGCCCCTCGTTTTCCTTGGTTCCTTGGGTGGATGGATGAGGAGGGGGCAGCCTGTATATATGCTTGTGGCTGCATCCCCCAACCCCACCCAGCGCAGGATACAGGGCTCAGGGCAGGTGCCTGCAGTGCCACCCGGATGGCTATTTCCCAGAGCCGGTCCCTGGATGCCGAGGCCCCTCTAGCCGAGAGGAAATCTCCTGTGCACAGGCTCCCCCTTATGGAAATGAGGGACATGCCGCGGAGCTCCAACCTGCTGCTCCACCCTGGAGGGAGATTATGGGCAGGGCCGGCCCCACCCTACCCTGAGCCTGGACCCTGCTCCCAGCTCCCGCCCAGCCAGGCACTTTGAGCTCGGAAAGCCCTCCTGCCTAACCCCCCCATCCCACCCCCTGCCCCATAAGCACACATCTTCTTTGGTGTCCCACTTGAGGACACATTCTTGGATCCACCCCTTGTGGGATGTTGATAAACAAAGTAACATAAGCTGACAGGGCCCAGAGGAGAAGTGATGATATTTACAACGGCATTCTCGAGGAGCCCTTCTCCTGTTTACACACCAGAAGGAAAACATCCTCTCTTTAAAAAAAAAACATAACATGGGGAATGTTTTATTTCCTCGGGTGGCTGAGAATTGCTTTCTAACTGCAGAGCTTTGGGCAAATCTTTTCCCCTTTGTGAACCTCAGTGTCCTCATTTGTAAAATGGGTGGGGTGACCCTGACCGCATGGGATGGCTCTGAGATGACTGTGGGCAGAAAGGGCTGAGATGGGTACCTAGCCATTCCTTCAGGCGCTTCTGGGCATAAAGAGAGGCAGGTTACTTTCCCGGCGCTTATTCACTTGTTAATTCAGTAGCAAATGTTTGGTGGGAGTTCACTCCGCGCCAGGCGAGCCGAGCTAGAGCAGACAGATGGGGGCCCTCTGGGTCTGCATCGAGAGCAGAGACCCTGGCCCCAGGAGGGCTGAGGAGAATGGAAGCAGTGGGTCCCAGGAGGAGGGAGAGGAGCATGGGCACTGGTAGGGGTCTAACTGGACCGGCCTGGCTCAGTTGGACTGAGACTCAAGACACCTGGTTCTAACTCGGTCCTTCTTTCTCTATAGCTTTTTATATCACTTGGGCAGAGCAGAGAGGGGAACTGAGTGGGAAGAATCAGGGTGGCAATGATCCAGCAGAGAGAGTGAGGGCTGGTGAGGTCAAGGCCGTGGGGATGTGGAGAAGGGAAAGTATTTGAAAGATGTTCCCGGGATGGCACCGGCGGGGCTTCGTGATGGATTGACTGCGGGGTGTGAGGCCGCGGGAAGATTTTACCATCTAGCTGGAGGGCCCAGACAGACACCCAGGGAACAAGAGTGAAGTAGACGAGAGAGAGGATAATTAAGTGCTAAATTGTGCAGCTTAATTTATTGTTTGGACAGTTGCCTCGTACAATAAACCCCACTGCTCTAATGAGCTCATGACATCAGCCAGCAGGGAAGGCAAGCCTGGCCCATGGCCGGTCACAACTAGAACCATCTGTGGGCGCTGCCCAGATGCCTATCTGCAAAGCTGAACTCTGGGTTTTAGTTTGTGACTGGGGGCACCAATAAGCTTCAGGCCAGGGCACCCCTGATAAGACCCCTTTCTAGAAGCTCCAGTGTCTGAAAAGTTCAGGACTTATAGGAGTTTTAGTTGAGAAAAGAAAGAAAGAGTGGGGTTTGAATCTGGCCTTGATGCGGGGGTCCTGCCCGGAAGTCCATTCTGCTTCTGGGAACTTGGGCAGGCCCCTGGCCCTTCTCTGTGAAGTGGACATAATGAAGATCCAAACAAACACCCAGAAAATGCTCAGTTGTCATGGAAAGATGCTCCCAATTTTAGAAGATGCTTAAACAATATGTACATAACAGCACCTGCCTGCCCCATGCCACATCCTGGTGCTCTTGGGGGTACAGAGGACCAATCCTGACCAGCTATTGTGGAGGGGAAAACCTTGACTACATCCTTGATTACATCACTATCCTTATCAAAGGACAGGATGTTATCTTGGAGAGCCCAGAGAGCCTTTTTGGAGAAAATGGCATGCAGAGGAGGCCTCCGATGCCTGACATCTACACTTTCTCACCAGAGAGATGCTAACCTCTTGTACCTTTCCTCCTTAGCAAGAGTCACTCTAAATACATTTGTGGAAGGGTTCAAGGAGAAATCTGGTTAGAAGGGTTAGGGAGTGTGGTAAAATGTCACTGCATTTATGGAGCTCTTTATGTAAGATTGAGAAGGATTGTTTTCCACATCAAGGAGAGTCAAATTCACTCGAGACTATGGAGGGCATATCACCCCCACGAGCCCATATCCCCCGGCCACCACTCATAACACTGAATACAGCTGAAAATCAGAGATTATCTGTTTGATTTTCTGCTTAAAAATACGTCCTCTGCCCTGCAAGGGTCAAGAAGCAACAGTTAGAACCAGACATGAAACAACTGACTGGTTCAAAATTGGGAAAGGAGTACAACAAAGCTGTATATTGTCACCCTGCTTATTTAACTTAAATGCAGAGTACATCATGAGAAACGCTGGGCTGGATGAATCACAAGCTGGAATCAAGATTGCTAGGAGAAATATTAATATCAACAACCCAAATATGTAGATGATACCACTCTAATGGCAGAAAATGAATTAAAGAGCCTCTTGAGGGTGAAAGAGGAGAGTGAAAAAGCTGGCTTGAAACTCAACATTCAAAAAACTAAGATTATGGCATCCAGTGCCCTCACTTCACGGCAAATAGAAGGGGGAAAAGTGGAAGCAGTGACAGATTTTATTTTCTCAGGCTTCAAAATCACTGTGGACAGTGACTACAGCCATGAAATTTTAAAAGACATTTGTTCCTTGGAAGGAAAGCTATGACAAACCCAGACAGTGTATTAAAAAGCAGAGACAGCAGTCTGCTGACAACAGTTGGTATAGTCAAAGCCATGATTTTTCCAGTAGTCATGTACTGATATGAGGTTGGAACACAAAGAAGGTTGAGCACCAAAGAATTGATGCTTTTGAACTGTGGTGCTGGAAAAATCTCTTGAGACTCCCTTGGACAGCAAGGAGATCAACCAGTCAATCCTAAAGGAAATCAACTTTGAATATTCATTGGAAGGACTGATGCTGAAGTCCAATACTTTGGTCACCTGATGGGAAGAGTCGATTTATTAGAAAAGACCCTGATGCTGGGAAAGATTGAAGGCAAAAGAAGAAGGGGGCAGCAGAGGATGAGATGGTAAGATAGCATCACCAACTCAATGGACATGAATTTGAGCAAACTCCAGGTGATAGTGAAGGACAGAGGAGCCTGGCGTGCAGCAATCCATGGGGTCACAAAGAGTCGAACAGGGCTTAGCAAATGAATAACAACAACACAGCATAGGCTAGACACTCAATACATTTTTCCTGAGTGAATGAATGAAGACACTCATATGGAAACAAAGTATGAATACTATTCTCACCTGTGAGATCACCAAAGATGAAAATGTGATTGTTCAAACTTAATGCGGGCCCCAGGGAGAAGGGATGGCTCTCGGGACACTTCAGTGGTGTGTAATTACAGATGCCCCTGGCAGATAGTGCGGCTATCAGAAGTGTCTGAAATGCCTGTGTTCAACCCAGCAAGGCCACTTCTCAGAACCGAGCCTCGGGGGGAGCTGCACCGGCGGGTCAATGTCTCGCCACACCACGTGGGCAAGGACCTACAATGTTCAGCAGTGGGGAACTGGCTCAAGAAACCATGACAGTCCTGGGGAATGTTATGTGAGCATTCATTTAAAATTGTGATGGGGATGGGGGTATGGAAAGATGCCCAAGGCGTGTCAAGTGGGGAGAGGCAACCCCCACCGCCCAGCGCGTGTGTACCCTTCAGAGGCACCGGGGACAGTGGTCATTTGGGGGCTATTTTCAACATTAATAAAACAGTACACTTATTATGTATCGTTATGAAACCATAAAGTCATTTCCACATTGTTTTTTAAAAGAAGAAAGGAAGTGTATCAGAGTTTCCTGAACTTCCCTCTCCCGTGTCTCAAGCTCAGGAAGACCCCAACTCCCCCTCCCCAGGACTGGAGCGACTGGGGCAGATGTGGGCAGCTGTGGGTGAGCAGAGGGCTGCGACCATGTGCCCTGGGCCAGCTGAAGCGTCTGTCTCAGGACAGGTCTTTGGAAGGGGCATCTCCTCTAGGCTGGGGCCCTAAGGGCCCATCTCAGTCAGCGATGACTGCAGGCTACGCCTGAGGTTCATTCTCAGCCACTTTTAGGACTGAGGCCTGGTCTAGAGAGCTAAGTCAGCTGAGGCTGAGTACCAGCCTCCATTCACCCTCTTACCAGCTGTACCAAGTCACGTCTCCTTTCAAGTGTGACTGGGGGTCACTGTATCCAGATTACAGGGTGTGGGAAAGATTCACTGTGCAAAAGGATGTAGGTGAGGGATGATCTCTTGCGCTGCCCTCCAGCCTTGGAAGAACGGGAGGTGGCACCCGCGGCACCCTTGGCTCCCCACCCGCTCCTCTTGACCTGGCACGAGAGCCTCACTCCTGCTTTTCAGCTGCTTACCGGGGAAGCAGCCAGAGGGGCAGGCCCTCCTCTGTCCTTCACCAGGATGCTGCTCAGGGAGGGTTCTGCCAGCCACCGAAGGGGCAGGGGAGGACCCATCTCCAGGGGCCAGAAAGCCAGACTAGAACCACATGGAAAGGGGTGTCATGAACTGCAAGAACAACTGTGATGGACACTGCATCCCCTTTGCCCAAACCTGCTCTTTCTCCAGCTTGGAGAGACTGGAGGGACTGTGTGTGTGTGTGTGTGTGTGTGTGTGTGTGTGTGTGTGTGTGTGTGAGGTGGTATGGAGGGATGCAGCAGATGTACCGAGCGCCTGTCACTCACTAGGGTCTTTGGAAGGGCTTATCTCATTTAAATGGCTCTGCATTCCAGCAGTGTGTACTGTCATTTTTCCTATTGACCAGATGGGGAAAATGAAGCTCTGGGAAGCTTGTTCAGAACATTCAGCTGGGACAGGCTTGAGACGGTTTGGGCTTTGAAGCCAGTTGACCAGAGAGCTGGTTCTCCCATCCAAACATAGGATGATTTCAGGCCAGTCATTGTCTCTGTGAGTCTGGGGTTCCCCATCAGTCTAATGGGATTATTAATTTCAAAAAGTGTCAGCATGAAGATTAGAGATAATAGATCACATAGCCCTGTGCCTGGTATAGTGTAAAAACACAATAATTCCAGATTCTATTGAAAGGTCAAAGTGAGGGTTGAATATGAGTGAGCATAATACAGGGAGAAGGTCATCTTCCTTTGAGATGAAAACCATGTGGGCACAAACATTAAAAATGGAAGGAAACCATCCTTGACCTGTTCTTTGATCAAATGAGAGTGATTTAACTGACGTCTGCTGACCAGGCTCTCCATTCCAGCCAGGAAAACAGACGCCTTGTGTTAGTGAACTGTCTCAAGAACTCAGGCACCTTAGCTGTTGAAAGACAGGAAGAACACCCACAAGCACCTATTGGTGTCAGGCATAGTCTTGCCTTTGTCAGAGGACAGTGCTGGGGTCCAGCAAGTTTCGGAGACCTGCCCCAGCTAACAAGTGGCTAAATGGGTTTGGATCCTAATCTCTCTGCCACTGGCCTACCAGAGTCTGCTTTCTTTTTCTCTTCGCCCTTACCACTCCCACCAAACTGGCTTTTTGATTAAAAAGAAAAAAACAAACCTGTTTTCGAACATAATACTGTTTACAAAGTTACAGTAAAGTGTGTGTGTTTCCCATTCTGTGCTGGGTCTGTGTGCATGAAAGAAAGAAAGAAAGAAAAAACCCACCCCCACATCAAGAGAGTGTCTGCCTTCATCCCCCACCCCAGGGTGGCTGTGGCATTGTGAGCAAGTTGCAGACCCCTCAAACAACCAGAATATTCTGTACCTTGTGGCAATTAGTCCCCACTTGGCTTAAGGACTCTGACATCAAAGGAGGCCTCCGCCTGCTGCCCAAGGGGGACCGGGGGAATGCCTCAGAACAGCCATTCCCCTCATTAGGGGCTCCAGCCACCAGCAAAGCAGACTCCGGACAACAGACCCGGCCCCATCAAAGGCCGCCTTCCCCTGGGAAGGCCTCTGTAATCCGGGGCCTGGCTAGGCCCTGCCCCCACCCTAGACCAGCTCAAAAGCGGCTGTCTGGGGACACCTGACTACTCTCCAGTTCAAAGCCATGTGAATGCATTAACAAGACAAAACACCATTTTCCTGTCTCAAAACTCCTAGGGCCCTGCCCTAAGCCGCCTGCCATCAAGGCCTGAAGGCACACAATCCCTGCCCACTTAGCAGTGGGGCCTGAAGTCAGCCCCCTCCTCTGCCGTCTTTCCAGCCTTTGAAAGCCCCGAGCACAAACAGGGGCTAACTTAAGCCACTCAGCAATGCCTCTTCAGGCCTAATCTGTTCCTCCGGAAGGTAGGTGGCCAGTCTGGAGCCAGCCCTCCTGAGAGCCAGAGCGGAGAGGGGAGCAAGCAGGCCAGCCCAAAGGCTGCAACCTTGCTCTCCAAGCACAGACCTCTGCTTCTGCTCGGAGGAAAGGAAAGCCAAGCAAGAGCTGCAAGGGGTCTCCCTTCAGAATCCAGGATTTGGGAGTGCAAGTGCTGGGTTTAGCGCTTACTCACCCCTCCACCCACCCGTCCACCCATCATCCATCCACACATCTATCTGTCCATCTGCTTGTCCATCGATCCAGCCATCTGCCTGTCTATTCATCCATCTGTCTATCCATCCACCCATTCATCTAGCCATCCCATTGCATGGTAAGTCCTATTCCAGACCCCGGGGAACCAGAAAGGAATTAGGCAAAAACTCTACCCTCAAGGAACTCCCAGTCCATTCGAGGAGTAAGGAAATATCTCCTGGCCATATGAAAAGGATGTCTGAGAGGCAGCAGGGGACCCAGAGGTTGGAGTCTAAGGTGACCAGGAAGATAGCACAGAAGACATGGAACCAGCCCCTGGAAGATGAACTAGAGTTTTAGCAAGGGGAAGGGAAGAAGATGGCTTTCCAGGTAGCACCTGCAAAATCAGAGGCCTGAAATAGCCTAAAATGTTTCCAAAACTACTAACTGATTAGCTTCTGAAATTTGTCTGAAGGGATGGGGTTGGGGAGGAGGATGGTAAGAGATAGGGCTGTGGCCAACGATGGGGGCTCCTTTATTCCACGACGTCCATTCCCTGGTGGGTCCTCAGGCCTGCTTGTGTGCGTGCATTTGTGCATGCACACACACCCCACACCCATACACATAAGTTCCCACACATGCAAACAGCAAGTGTAAACACAAACACACAGATGTGAATATCTTTGCACCCACATATGCTCATGCAAATGCCAATATGCTCATCCATGTGCAAGTATACACACAAGCAACAACATGCACACAAATACACTCACATCCCTGTAAACATGTCTACCTACTTTCAAACATATCCACATACACACACAAGCCTGTTCATACACTCAGCCCCAGAAATGCCAAATGTCCCAGGGTGTACACTCAACCCTGACATACACACAGACAAGCCCATGTAGAGACCCACTTATGACATCCATGTCCACTCATGCAAGCCACGCATATGTGTGTGCAGGCCCTTCTCCCCCGCCACCCCGACACACACACAGAGGCTGCACCAGGGAAAGGCCAGGGCTAAGATGCCTGCCTCTCATTATTCCTCAGTCATAAAAATGTGCTCCAGGCAGTGAAACTTGGCAGAGCAGGGCCCATCAGCTGTGCTTGGGCTGGAGCCGGTGTCCCTGGGTTCCTCTCGGCTCTGCCAGGATGGAGGGACTCCCTGTCCTGATAGCAACCTCTTTCCCTAGCTGTTGCAGCCAGTGCTGCTCCCGCTGGGAGAGCCGTCCTCCCTTCTGCAACCATTGCCTTCTTTGGGTGGTAGGACAAACATGTCCAGCCCCCATCCACACGGCAGGGTGGCCAGAGCCAGGCCTCTGACGTGGTCTTCTGGGCAGGCACCCAGCCAGCTCTGGGCAAAGCAGTCCTACTCTAGGTACAAGGCTCACGGGGCTCCACCCCGTTCCTCCAGGTCCATCTTGCAGGCTTCCCCTGACCCACACTCTCTGCTGCTGCCATGCTGGGTCTGCCCTGCTCCCTTCACTTCTTCCCTAACGTGCTTGGTCCTCTGTATGAGCCCACAGCTGGGAAGCCTCTAAGACTTAGAGACTGGGGACCTCCTGGAGCAGTGGGAGGGGTCGTGGAGGTGATATTAGCTGAGCTCACTTCAACCAAGCCCACTGTTGAGGCTCTGCTAAGTCATAGCCCCTCTCTTTTCCCAAACCTGGCCATTCACCCTGCCATATACTTATCTTTCTATCCATCTATTCAGTCACAGACACAATTTTAAACAATCTACCCAAATGTGCCCATACACTAATTTTTTCACCTATCTATCCATCTATCCACCCATTCCTCATCTATTTATCCATCCATTACATATTTGCCCATCCATTCACCCATGTAAACATTCATCCATCCAACCATCCATTACTCAACCACCGAACCATCCATTTCTTTGAACATCTCACTATTCAATCCCCTGCTCGTCTCTTCAACTCCCTGTCCATCTGTGTCTATTTATCCACCCACCCATATGCACGTCCATCCACAGACTTTGAAATCCTGAAGACCTGGGTGTGAATCCTTATTTCACCACCTCCTGCCAGTCGCAGAGGCTGGCTGTTCCCTTCCCACATCACCAAGTCCTGGCCATGTCAGTGCACACAGGTCTGGCCTCCAGCTGCCAGAACCTAAATCTTTTTGCCTGAGGGCTTTTCTTGCCACTGAGCCTTATCTGTCCCTACATGTGGAAGGGTGGAGGTAATGGGGAATCAACACCCCTTGAGGACAGCCTCCAACCAATGACTAGACAGAGTTGGTGTATAAACAGCCCCGCTTCCTGCTTGCTGGGTAGGATGACTCGGAGGTGAGAATTCTTCCTGGGTCCCAGAGTTCCCCCTCCCCCAGCAGGATCAAGCTCCATTTCCCCACATGACACCTTGCTTGATAATGTGCCCTTCACTGGTTGCCTTCTCTCCCCTGTCTTACTTCCCCGCTTTGCTATTCCACCCCCCAAGTGAATTTCTTGCATTTGAAAGCCTGTTCCAAGATTTGACTTCTGAAGAACCCAAACTAAGTCACTACCTATGTATAATACAATACATACTATCTACCCAGGTGGTACTAGTGGTAAAGAATCTGCCTGCCAATGCAGCAGACACAAGAGACCTGGGTTCAACTCCTGGGTTGGGAAGATCCCCTGGAGAAGGAAATGGCAACCCACTCCAGTATTCTTGCCTGGAAAAATCCAATGGACAGAGGAGCCTGGCAGGCTCCAGTCCATGGGGTTGCAAAGAGTCAGACATGACTGAGAACTTGTGTATATATAATATAAAACTTATATTATATAAACTACATATTTAAATTATAAATACAATGTATAAATTTATATTATATATATTATATAATATAAATTATATTATTTACTTATACAGTATAATTATAATTATTTACATATAATTATAATATACTGGTGGGCTGCAGTCCATGGGGTCGCTAAGCGTCAGACACAACTGAGCGATTTCACTTTGACTTTTCACTTTCATGCATTGGAGAAGGAAATGGCAACCCACTCCAGTGTTCTTGCCTGGAGAATCCCAGGGACGGGGAAGCCTGGTGGGCTGCTGTCTATGGGGTCGCACAGAGTCAGACACGACTGAAGCAACTTAGCAGCATAATATATAAATTATAATATAATAAACATTATATATATAAATATATAAATTGTCTATTATATAATAATATAGTATGTATTATATTGGGCTTCCCTGGTGACTCAGATGGTAAAGAATCTGCCTCAACGCTGAAGACCCAAGTTCAATCCATGGGTTGGGAAGATTCCCTGGAAAAGGTATTGGCTACCCACTGAGTAGCCAACATGTATTGACATGACTGAGTGCCTAACATGTATTATATAGTATAATTATGTTATATTGACATAATACTTAATATAATTAAATAATCCAATATAATACTAAAAATATTGATTATATTAATGCAATTAATAATCAGTATAATGATATAATGTAAATATAAAATATAGATATAGATTACAATATATAATACATATATAATAATAATAATATAGCTATGATAATACATTACTGGAGTATGCTATTGCTTTTGTTATATATTGCTATTAACAATGATAAACATGATGATACTCTTGTCCTCATGAGGCAGTGTCACCACCATCCATCCGTGGAAGCAGAAACCCAGGCAGCATCCTTGGTACCACCCTTCTCCTCACTCCCAAGGCGAAGCCATCCCCAAGAACTTTTGAATTTTAACTCTTACAGAGCCCAACTATGTCCTCCTCTCTCCATCTCCACACCCACCACTCCAGTCCCAGTTAGAACCATCTCCACCTTCCACTGCTGGACTGCAACAGCAGGTCTTAAATAGGTGCCACACACTCCTTGTCCCCAAACCCCTAACAATCCATTCTTCATAGTTAAGCCAGAGGGATCGCCTGGAAATGGATGTCTGATCGCAAACGTTACAATTCTGCAGAAGCTACCACTCCTCTGAGAATGTAGAGCATCATTCCTGACAGACTTCAGGCCTCGTCTGCTGCCCCAGGCACATCTCACCTGTGTTCCTCTGCACCCTGGCCTGCAGCCTCCCTAGCCTGCTGTTAGTCTTCAGAATGCACAACTTTTCCTTCCAGAGTCCAGCTTTGCTCCTGCAGCTCTTCGATCATTTTGCTGACCCCCACTCCACTACCAAATTTCAGCTCTGAAGTCACCTTTTATTATATTCTTCAATTTTAACTTTTTCAGTGAAGTATAGTTGATTTACAATGCTGTGTTCATTTCAGGCATAACAGCGAAGTGACTCAGTTACACATACGTATTTTTTTTTCAGATTCTTTTCCTCTATAGGTTATCATAAAATATTGAGTATAATTCTCTGTGCTGTACAGTAGGTCCATATTGGTTACCTACTTCATATATAGTAGTGTGACATGTTACCCTTTTAGAAACACCTTTCTTGGCACTCAAAAGTGAAAGTGAAAGTTAGTCACCCAGTGGTGTTTGACTCTTTGCAACCCCGTGGATTGTAGCCTGCCAAGCTCCTCTGTCCACGGAATCCGCCAGGCAAGAATACTAGAGTGGGTTGCCATTTCCTTCTCCAGGGGCCCTTCGTGACCCAGGGCTTGCACCTGGGTCTCCTGCATTGCAGGCAGATTCTTTACCGTTTGAGCCACCAGGGAAGCCCTCCTTGGCACTCGGGACTGGTCAGATCCCTTACTCTTGGCTCAAATACGTCCATCTGTTTGCTCATTCGTGTGTTCGTTCTGTGCACCATTATTGACCGCCTCCTCTGCGCCCGGCACTGAATGCAGCAGGGAGCAAATCGGATGAAGTCCCTGCTCTCAAGGAGTCAGATCACTGTCTGTGTTGTGTGATGGGAGCCGGGCAGAAGGAGGCCTTTATTTCTTTGTTAGTGGCATGCAATTGCTTTACAGTGTCACGCTAGTTTCTGCCTACAGTGAGGTACATCAGCTCTATGTGTGCACGAGTCCCCTTCCTCTTTGACCTCCCTCACACCCACCCCTCATCCTACCCCTCTAGGTCATCACAGAGCACCAAAGTGAACACCCTGTGATACATAGCAGGTTCCCAATGGCTAGCTATTTTACACATAGTAGTGTATGTATCCAATAAGATATATACCAGCTTTGGCTGCTGTTCTCCTGAGTGTGTGCAAGAGTCTGAGAGGAGAAGGTCTGACAGTGTTCAATGATACTTGAGGAGTCCAACCTACATAAACTTGTATAAAACTAGCACATAAAAAATTTCCCCTCCAGGGAATTTCTGCTCTGAACATGCTGGAATTACAGTGCTCTTGGACTTGGTTCAGTTAAACTCTGGACAAAATACCAAAAAAAAAAAAAAATCAATAAGCCAAAGCAGGCAGATTTTGGAAGAGAATTAATACTTGGAGGAAATGTATGGTTTGGTGGAAGGCTCAAATTTTTTTGTTTGGTTGGTTGGGATATCGTTTTTTGTAGCGTTACTCTGAAAGCATCAGCAGTCCTACTGGAAGTACAGAAAGACTGAAGTGTCAATAGAAATTTCCTCTTCTTTCTGATGGAGGGAACCAGGGAAGAAGGGACTTGGGGCATTCAGAACTCTCAGGGAGTGGGGAGTGGATCCCAGGAAGGAAAGGATGAGAGATGGAGGCCCCCACGGTCTGTGGGAATGCCTGCCGCATGCGGGACTCAGCCTGGTAGCACGCATGCTCAGAACACACTCAAGTCCTTCGGAACTGAGGGCCAAAGCACCACCCGGCATAAGGCTGACAGTTTGCAGTTTGAGTGAAACCCAGTTAGTTGGCTACTGACAAGTCAATATCAAGACTCTGAAGGAAGTCATATTCTTGAAAAGAATGAGCATGCCGTTGTTGTTGCCAACTATGTTCAGCAAGTGTCTATTAGTGCAAGTTCTGTAAAATCACATTGTTTACACCTTCTCTCTGTTCCGATAGCTTAATCTTTTCGTTGCATCAATTACTGAAAGGGTTTTTCCTTTCTGTAATATGATCTGTGGACTTTTTTTCTTTCTTCTTTGTTCAGAGTAGTTCTTTGTTGTTCTTTGGGTTTATTAGATGTACGGGGCTTTCCTGGTGGCTCAGCAGTAAAGAATCCCCCTGCCAACGCAGGAGACCCAGTTTCGATCCCTGGGTCAGCAAGATCGCCTTGAGACGGAAATGGCAACCCACTTCAGTATTCTTGCCTGGAATTACAGGATCTCCTCCTGGACAGAGGAGCCTGGTGGGCTATAGTCGATGGGGTCCCAGAGGGTCAGACATGACTGACTAAATAGCAACAAGGTGTATTTATATCAAAACGAATTTCTAGGAGGCCTTACTTTAGTTAGAGTGGTCTGAGAAGACCTCGGTAAGGAAGTGACATTTGAGCTGGGATCTTAAACAGTAGAGGTAAGGTGTGGTTGTGGGGGATGCTGGTGATGGTGGTGGCGGTGCAAGTAGGGTGGTGATGATGGTGACGCTGAAGACACTTGTGGTGAGTGTGGTGGTGATGCCGATAGAAGTGGGGTAGGGGGAATAGTTCTGGAGATGGGCCCACAGAGATGCCCAGATCCACATCTCTGGAAAATGTGCGTATGTCATGTTTTATGGCAAGAGTTAGTTACAGTTGACAGCCAGCCCACCCTGAGATAGATTATCCTAGGTGACCTGAGTGGGCCAGTATACCCACAGCATCCTTATAGTGAAAGAGGGAAATAGGGGTGAGATTCAGAGTGACGCAGCATAAGAAAACCTTACTGGCTATTGCTGGCTTTGATGATGGAAGAAGGGACCCACAAGACAAGAAGCGTGGGCAACCTCTAGAAGCTGAATGAGGAAAGGCGATGGATTCTCCCCTAGAGCCTCCTACCTCCTACCAAGGAATATGGCCCTGCTTACCCCTTAATTTTAGCCCACTTAGGCACATCTAAAGTTCTGACTTCCAGAACTATTGCATAATAAATCTGTGTTGTCTTCTAGTTCAGTTCAGTTCAGTTGCTCAGTTGTGTCCGACTCTTTGTGACCCCGTGGACTGCAGCACGCCAGTCCTCCCTGTCCATCAGCAACTCCCAGAGTTTACTCAAACTCATGGCCGTCGAGTCGGTGATGCCATCCAGCCGTCTCATCCCCTGTAGTCCCCTTCTCCTCCCACCTTCAATCTTTCCCAGCATCAGGGTCTTTTCAAATGAGTCAACTCTTCTCATCAGGTGGCCAAAGTATTGGAATTTCAGCTTCAACATCAGTCCTTCCAATGAATACTCAGGACTGATCTCCTTTAGGATGGACTGGTTGGATCTCCTTACAGTCCAAGGGACTCTCAAGAGTCTTCTCCAACACCACAGTTCAAAAGTATCAATTTTTCAGTGCTCAGCTTTCTTTACAGTCCAACTCTCACATCCATACATGCTGCTGCTGCTGCTAAGTTGCTTCAGTTGTGGCCAGTTCTGTGTGACCCCATAAACAGCAGCCCACCAGGCTCCCCTCTCCCTGGGATTCTCCAGGCAAGAACACTGGAGTGGGTTGCCATTTCCTTCTCCAATGCAGGAAAGTGAAAAGTAAAAGTAAAGTCACTCAGTCGTGTCCGACTCTTTAACGACTCTCTACAGCCTACCAGGCTCCTCCATCCATGGGATTCTCCAGGCAAGAGTAGTAGAGTGGGGTGCCACTGCCTTCTCTGATCCATACATGACTACTGGAAAAATCATAGCCTTGACTAGACAGACCTTTGTTGGCAAAGTAATGTCTCTGTGTCTTCTCATGCTATGCTCTAAATGTTTGTGTTTCTCCCGACCCAAATTCCCATGTTGAAATACTACTGCCCAGTGTGATAGTGGGTTCCCTGGTGGCTCAGCTGGTTAAGAATCCGCCTGCAATGCAGGAGACCTGGGTTCAGTCTCTGGGTTGGGAAGATCCCCTGGAGAAGGGAAAGGCTACCCAGTCCAGTGTTCTGGCCTGGAGAATTCCATGGACTGTATGGTCGCAGAGTGAAACATGACTGAGCACTCTCACTCACTCACTCACTCACTCAACGTGATAGTATTAGAAGATGAAGCCTTGGGGGTGATGAAATCATGAGGGTGGATCCCACACGAACGGAATCAGTGCTCTTAGAAGAGGCCCATAGAGCGTGCTAGACCCTTCTGCCCTGTGAGGACACAGGAAAGAGAGGATCGTCTATGAACCAGGAAGACCTTGGACCAAACATCACATCTTCCAGCACATTGATCTTGGATACCCCAGCCTTGAGAACTGTGAGAAATAAATTTCTGCTTTTCATAAGCCATCCAGTCTGTGGGGGTTTTGTAACAGCTGCTTGAAGAAGGGATTCAGGACACAAAGTTTGTGGTAGTTTGTTACAGTAAGGAAAGGGAAACTATACGGGGATGATACAATGCTGGTGGCAGTGGCGATGGTGGTGGGGATGCTGGTGCCGGTGCTGCTGGCAGTGATGGTGGTCATGGCGGTGGTGGGGATGTGGGGATGGTGGTGGTGGTGGAGATGGGGATGGTGGTGATGATCGTGGTGATGGTGGAGACAGTGGAGATGGTGGAGATGGTGGAGATGGTGGTGATGGGGGAGATGGTGGTGACGGGGATGGTGGTGATGGTGGGGATGG